>NC_069502.1:874960076-875227576 GCF_027579735.1 Bombina bombina
GGATGGGGAGCTTTTGGGGTGCTAGGAAGGCACAGGGCAGGTGGAATCGGGAGGAATCGCTTCTTTCGATCAGCATCCTGGAGCTTCGAGCGATTTACAATGCTCTGAGGGCTTGGCCCCTTCTGGGTTTGTCCCAGTTCATCAGATTCCAGTCGGACAACATTACCTTGGTGGCTTACATCAACCATCAGGGAGGAATGAGAAGCTCCCTAGCCATGAGGGAAGTATCTCAGATTCTGGAATGGGCGGAGGCCCACAACTGCTCTCTGTCAGCGATCCACATTCCGGGGGTGGATAACTGGAAGCGGACTTTCTCAGCAGTCCATTGTTTTATCCGGAGGAATGGTCTTTCCATCCCGAAATGTTTGCGGAGATTTGCAACAAATGGGGGACACCGGAGATAGATCTCATGGCGTCCAAACTCAACTTCAAGCTACCCAGATACAGGTTGTGGTCCAGAGATCCCCATGCAGAACTGATAGATGCCTTAGCAGTACCTACATATTTCCTCGGTTACCACTTCTACCTTGAGTAGTGGCCCACATCAAGCAGGAGCAAGTTTCAACTATTCTGATTGCTTTGTTGTGGCTGCGAAGGATGTATTTTGCAGATCTGGTGGGGATGTCATTGTCTCCTCCATGGAGGTTACCCTGTCACAGGGATCTGCTGGTACAGGGTCCCTTTGTACATCAAAATCTAGAATCTCTGAGACTGACTGTGTGGAGATTGAACAATAAGTCCTAGCCAAGAGAGGGTTTTCTGAGAGTGTGATTGATACTCTCATTGAAGCCATGAAGCCGATCACCTGACACATCTATCATAAGGTGTGGAGGACCAACTTATTCTGGTGTGAGGCCCGTGAGTACCCCTGGCATAAGGTCAAGGTATCCAGGATCCTTTCCTTCCTCCAGGACGGTTTGGATAAGGGACTTTCCGCCAGTTTATTAAAGGGACAGATTTCGGCTCTATCTGTTGTTACACAAGAAGCTTGCTGAGCTTCCTGATGTTCATTCTCTTGTTCAGGCTCTGTCCAAAATCAGACCTGTGTTTAGACATTCCGCTCCTACTTGGAGTTTAAATCTGGTTCTTAAGTTTTGCAGAAGGCTCCGTTTGAGCCTATGCACTCGGTTGACATTAAATTACTGTCTTGGAAGGTTCTTTTTCTATTGGCTATTGCTTCGGCTCGCAGAGTCTCTGAGATGGCAGCCTTGCAATGTGAGCCTCTTTCCTGGTATTTCATGCTGATAAGGCTGTTCTTCGCACTGGCTTAGGTTTTCTCCCTAAGTTTGTCTCTGATTGCAACATCAACCAGGAGATTGTGGTTCCTTCCTTGTGTCCTAATCCTTCTTCTTCGAAGGAACGGTTACTTCATAATTTGGATGTGGTTCGCGAATTGAAATTCTATCTTCAGGCTATGAAGGATTTCAGACAGACTTCAGCATTGTTTGTTGTCTATTCAGGGAAACGCAAAGGGCAGAAGGCTTCTTCCACTTTTCTATCTTTTTTGCTGAGGCGTATGATTCGCTTGGCTTATGAGACAGCGGGACATAAGCCTCCTCAGTATTACGGCTCACTCTACTAGAGCAGTGGTTTTCTCTTGGACTTTTAAGAATGAGGCCTCTATGGAGCAGATTTGTAAGGCGGCTACCTGGTCCTCCTTACATACTTTTTCAAAGGTTTACAAATTTTATGTTTTTACTTCGGCTGAAGCAGCTTTTCGGAGAAAGGTTTTGCAGGCTGTGGTGCCCTCAGAATAGGGTCCGCCTCTCTCTTTTACCCTCCCGTTTTTTTCATTCAGTGTCCTCTAGAGCGTTGGGCGGACCTAAATTTATTTATTTTTTTCTTCTGGCACCCTTTATACCCTAATATTTCACCTACTGTTCCTTGTTCCCTCATCAGAATAACTGGGGGATGAGGGGAGTGGGGGAGGTATTTAAAGGGACAGTCAAGTCCAAAAAAAACTTTCATGTTTTAAATAGGGCTTGCAATTTTAAACAACTTCCCAATTTACTTTTATCACCAATTTTGCTTTGTTCTCTTGGTATTCTTAGTTGAAAGCTAAAACTAGGAGGTTCATATGCTAATTTCTTAGACCTTGAAGACTGCCTCTAATCTGAATACATTTTGACCACTAGAGGGCATTAGTTCACATGTTTCATATAGATAACATTGAGCTCATGCACGTAAAGTGACCTAGGACTGAGCACTGATTGGCTAAACCGCATGTCTGTCAAAAGAACTGAAATAAGGGGGCAGTCAGCATAAGCTTAGATACAAGATAATTACAGAGGTAAAACATGTATTATTATAACTGTGTTGGTTATGCAAAACTGGGGAATGGGTAATAAAGGGATTATCTTTCTTTTTACACAACAAACATTTTGGTGTTGACTGTCCCTTTAAGCCTTTGGCTGGGGTGTCTTTGCCTCCTCCTGGTGGCCAGGTTCTGTATTTCCCACAAGTAATGAATGAAGCCGTGGACTCTCCTCATACAGATGGAAATGAAATTATCAGGTAAGTATAATTTATGTTTTTATCAAAATGGAAAGACAGGTTATGTTTAGCAAATCCTGTTTAAATATTACTAATATGTTCACCCATTCTCATGTTTAAAAGACGAGAGGTGTGCCCTACATACTGTGATTTACCCAAGCATTCTAGAAGATAAATAACATTACAGTTATTATGTGATAAATTTATAAATGTTATATTCTTCCTTATTCCTAACGCTATATTATGTTATATATTGGGTACATTTGTAGTTCATTATATAGCATGTAAACACCATTTTCTTATTATCTTAAAATTTCATGTTATACTACCTTAAAATTAAGAACCAGATAAGAACATGTTGGCATCCATTTTTTGGAGGTCAAAGATGGCAAAATAACATTGAAACCGGAAGGGACGATACCGGAAATGATTGATTATAGGGAAATCGGAAGTGACGTATGGCCGGCATGGGTTTAAATACCCAAAGTTGGAAACAATAGATACAACATTAAAAAAGCCATTGAAAATGGCAAAACTCGTGTCGGAGTTTAAAAGGGAAGTACATCATGGTATTTTTTGAGACTTTGACCCATCTATAGGTCTTGGAGGAACTGACCTAGCCGTATTTGGTGTGCACATTAATATATACAGTTGGGACTGATGGTATATGGGGTAGTTCTCATTATCATTGTTTGTTAGCCCTTGTTTTTAAACCATTTTATTGTTTTTACTTGTATGTATTATTAAACACTTCTATCCCATATCTGACTATGCTTCAACATATCACAGAATTGGCTGTGTATGAGCCTTTAAATAATATGGTAGTATGGGGTTTTTTTGTGGAGATAAATACTTCTCATACAATATTGCACTATTATTGATTTTTCTTTTATTTGTTTTGTAGAGAAAGTTCCCTAAGAAGACACTTTGAAGGACTCAATTTTGGATTATATATCCTTTATTGATCATATTTTCAAGTGTGCATGTATGATGTGTGTATGGGGTGTGAGTTACAGGTGAGTGTGCACGTATGATATGTGTGAGGGATGTGAGTTACAGGTAAGTTCATGTATGAGGGTAGGGAGTTACAGGTGAGTGTGCACGTATGATGTGTGAGTTGCAGTTGAGTGTGCACCATTGATGTGTGAGTTACAGGTGAGTGTGCATGTATAGTGTGTGTGAGTTAGAGGTGAGTGTGCACATATGTGCGTGAGTGGTGTGAGTTACAGGTGAGTGTGTACGTACAATGTGTATGATGGGTGTGAGTTACAGGTGAGTGTCCAATATAGAAGAAGAGATTCAAATCCGAGGTAGATAAAAAAAAAAGGCTTTATTGATAAACATCCAAATAAAAACACATGTTAGAGTAGGACTAACAGGTTTTACGCATTTCGGCTGGGAGCCGTATTCATACACCTGTGAGTGCACTAGCTGACAAAGTTTAAAAAGCATGATCTAAGAGATGATTGGCTGGTGTAGACACACCTACCAAAAAGTGTTCACTCATACCACACCAATAGTATAATTGCATATATATACATAAAAAGTTTTCAAGAAGTTTACAGGTGAGTGTGCACGTATGATGGGTATGAGTTACAGGTGAGTGTGCACATATGATGTGCGAGTTACAAGTGGGTGTGCACAATTGATGTGTGAGTTACAGGTGAGTGTGCATGTATAATGTGTGTGAGGGGTGTGAGTTACAGGTGAGTGTGCACATATGTGTGTGAGGGATGTAAATTACAGGTGAATGTGCACGTACAATGTGTATGTTGTGTGTGAGTTACAAGTAAGTGTGCACGTATGATGTGTGTGAGGGGTGTGAGTGTGCACATAAATGTGTATGATGGGTGTGAGTTACAGGTGAGTGTGCACGTATGATGTGTGTGAGTTACAAGTAAGTGTGCACGTATGATGTGTGTGAGGGGTGTGAGTTACAGGTGAGTGTGCACGTATGATGTGTGTGAGGGGTATGAGTTACAGTTTAAAGTTTGCATGTATGAGGTTTTGAGTTACAGGTAAGTGTGCACGTATGATGTGTCTGAGGGCAGTGAGTTACAGATAAGTGTGCACAAATGATGTGTGTGAGGGGTGTGAGTTACAGATGAGTGTGCACGTATGAGGGGTGTGAGTTACTGGTGAGTGTGCACGTATGATATGTGTGAGGGGTATGAGTTACAGGTAAGTTTGGATGTATGAGGTTGTGAGTTACAAGTAAGTGTGCACGTATGATATGTGTGAGGGGTGTGAGTTGAGGGCAAGTGTGCACGTATGAGGGGTGTGAGTTACAGCTAAGTGTGCACGTATGATGTGTGTGAGGGGTGTGAGCTACAGATTACAATGCATCTATGATGTGTGTGAGGCACACAGGTTATAGGTAAGTGCACACATATGTTTTATTTGAGGCAGGTTTCAGGTGAGTGTTGTGTCCAAACCTAACCTTTAGCTTAAAAGATGTAAAATAATTCAAGAATAAGAAGAAAAAATACCAGTGTGTCTATCTGGTGCTATTATCTGTCTCTAGGAAATATGAAAAAAAGCTTTTATGATAAAGTTATAAAAACTAGATCATGTGATATAAAAACTGAATCTGCTTTATTTGAACAGATGAAGATAACGCTGATGTAGTGACATTTGTCATAACAGAAGATCTATGTGGGAGGCAACAGCTGGGAGCAACAGATGAGGAGACCAGAGACATCATTAGACAAGGTGAGTGTGCACGTGTTGTTGTGTCTAAGGGACCTGGTTTATAGATCAGTGTGCACGTGTGTTGTATCTGAGGCACACAAGCTACAGGGGAGTGTGCACATGTTGTGGCTGAGGGAGCCGGTTTATAGATCAGTGTGCACATGTGTTGTGTCTGAGTCACCCAAGCTACAGGTGAGTGAGCACGTTTGTTGTGTCTAAACTTCTCTTTTAGCTAAAAAGATGAGATAAATAAGAGAATTGAGGCAAAGTAACAAAGTGTGTGTATTTGCTCCTATTGTCTGTCTGGGAAATACACAAACTGTTTTATGGTAAAGTTATAAAAACTGAATCTGCTTTATTTTTACAGATGAAGATAAAGCTGATATAGTGAAAGCTGAGATAACAGAAGATCTGTGTGTGAGGCAACAGCTGGAATCACCAGATGAGGAGACCAGAGACATAATCAACGAGGTAAGTGTGCACATGTTGTTGTGACTAAGGGACCTGGTTTATAGATCAGTGTGCACGTGTGTTGTGGGCTGGGCACACATAGCTACAGGTGAGTGTGCATGTGTGTTGTGTCTGAGTGATCTGGTTTATAGGTCAGGTGTGCACGTGTATTGTGTCTAAGGCACGTGTTTTCTTCCTAACTGGAAAGGGTCCACAGCTGCATTCATTCATTTGGGAAATAAGAATCTGGCCACCAGGAGGAGGCAAAGACACCCAAGCCAAAGGCTTAAATACTCCCTCCCACTTCCCTCATCCCTCCAGTCATTCTTTGCCTTTCGTCCCAGGAGGTTGGCAGAGAAGTGTCAGAAATTGTTTTTGTCTCTTATGGGGGGGTACTACTCTTTGCAATGGGAAAGGAGTTTTAGGTAGCTTTATAAGCTTCTCAGTGAGCGCCTGGGTGGAAAGTTAGAGTCTAGAGATGCAGGAGAGTTCTCTTTTGCGGACACCATCCCAACTCATATTTCCAGCTCCCTACAGCAATCGGCGTTGACGAGTTTCGCAGACTGCGTTTTCTCTCAAGTCCATGTCAGGGAGCAATGTTACAACCTGTCACACTTGAATAGCCGTGTTCCTGTTCCACGGCGTATATCTTGATAAGATCGTTTCATTTTTTATTACATAATGTTAACACAGAAGACAGGGTCACAGTGTGGCGCCTTTTATCTTTTATAGAATCAAGGGTTAATATCTCCTTAGGGGGATTATTGAACCATGGGGAATAATAATCTTATATGTTTATTTGATTTTATGCTGCTTTATGTGTGAGATGTTAGGCTCATAGGCTGTTATGGAATATACAGGTTTCACTTTCACTTTGAGAGCCATCGCAGCTTACAAGCTTGGCGCGCTTTCTCTCATAGCAGGGTCAGTCCTGGCATTGTGCACTATGGTGATTCATTCCCTCTTTTCTGTCATAAATCTCTGTACTGTCTGGGTCATAGGAGTGTGATGAGTGCCCCAGCCATTGGGTAAAAGGGTGCTGTTTTTTTAATAAACTAAGATGTTTTATTTCTCTAGTTATTCCGGTTATTGCACTTGCGATGGAGGATTCTGTTACTTTAGAGGGCACTCCCTCTATTCCTAAAGAGTAATTACTGTTTTATATGGTGAGTAGGCCCTAGTTCCCCCTCTCAATTACGTTTCATATGCTTGATTAATGTGATAATATCAAACATGTTTGATACCACGGAGCCGTTCCACCTTCTGAGGAGTTGTCGTCCAGATTAGTTGCGTACCCTACCATTATCTCTATACCATGCAGTTTTCCCATAGCATGGCGGATCCTCCTATCTGGAGGGGGCTTTTTTTTCCTCCAGACGTTACTGCGCAGTTCAGACGGCGGTGTCTGCGGCCCTTAAATGCTTTACATCGCCTCTGCTAAACGCAAGCGAAAGGTTACATATTGCCACTCCTTCCCAGAGTATATCAAATAATTTTTGGATTTAACTGATAGGGTTTTCCGAGGATGAGGTTCTTTCTGAGACTTCAGAGTATGAACTTTCTGGGTCGAGTCTGCTGCCTCTTAACAGACTTTAGTTTTAGGAAGTTTTGGCGAATTAAGGGGGATTCAGAGGTCATATTGCCTGATGAACCTTTATTACCTAAATTGAATAGAGTTTGAGGAGAGGGTGGTGCTTCCCTTCCCTGCTCATGTTGCCGGGTATTCCACCTTGGGACTGTACAGTTCCCTGCGGGTGCGACTGTCCCTGAGTGTTGTGCCTTTCATGACAGAATTGCGCCTCCTTCGCGTTGTTACCTCAGTTATTTCAGTTATTGAACGACCCTATCCTTATCGGATACGGGAATAATCAGTCTGCTCTTCGAATGGCACACCTCCTTAGACATGTGGGGATGATGTAATCTCCTGATTGTCATGTATTGAGATCTTTTCTAGTTTTTTTGGGAAGATCCGGGCTCCGTTTTGCTGGTCCTGTGGGTAGACCAGTCTCTTTTTGGGCGTTAACCTACGGGTTGCCCTTGTATTTCTTTTACAAGATACGACGAGTCCACGGATTTCATCCCTTACTTATGGGATATCGCCTCCTGGTCAGCAGGAGGAGGCAAAAGAGCACCACAGCAGAGGCTGTATATATAGCTCCTCCCTTCCCTCCCACCCCCAGTCATTCTCTTTGCCTGTGTTAGTGATAGGAAGAGGTAAAGTGAGGTGTAGTTTAGATTCTTCAATCAGAGTTTATTATTTTTAAATGGATACCAGTGTGTGCTATTTTTTCTCAGGGCTAGAGCCTACAGGCTTTCAGCAATGGACTGGGGAGAGTTTCATTCTTTCTCTCCCATATGGTTTGCTACCCTGCTGATGGTCTTAGCAGATATTATTTAAGACCCTGTTTGTTCCCACAGATCTGGCTGAGAGGTGAGGAAAAGAACATCTTCATTGTGTGGGACAGCTTCATACTGCATTCAGCATTAAGGTATGTACAGTCATTTGTTTCTGGGGAGACTGAAGTATCTCAGAACAGACTGGCACTTATTCCCTATACCGGGATGGGGTAAAATTGTGTAAATGGTATCCCTCTCTTATTAGGTGAAGTTCAACATGTGCTATCAGTGCCCTAATAATGATTAACCCGGTGAGATGTGTTTAGATTGTGACGCTGGGAGATTGTGGCAGCTTTTACCCAAGGGTCCTAACCTTACCTTTTACTAAAACTAATGGTTGGACAGAGGAGTGTGTTTTTGTTTGAAGGGGGCACATTGGCACGGTACTTTTTCTAATAGATGCCATTGATTCCGACATTTTTGTTTCCCATGCGGTTCTTAATGTTGTCGGGGGACTTAATTCCTCCACGATGGGCGGGGCTTAGCGTTTTGCACGCTCAGACGTGCAGTTACTATCCGGATCCTGACTTTTGGCAGCGTGTCTCTGGCCTCGGTGTGGCCCTAAGTCAGCTTGTTTTGCAATTCTCACAAGTGGTCTTAGGAGCGCCGTTCACGGAGGTCTATTCAGTGACTCGTGGGGACAGGTAGGCGCCGCACGCAGAGCTGTGGCGAGGTGCCACGTGTTTAATTTAAGTCCCTAAAGGCGTTAGGCATAATTAGACTGTACAGATACAGGAAATCTTCTAAAAGTCTTATGGTGCTTCCCAGTTATTGCATGTTTATTGCGGGGCAGTTTAAAAACCAATACGGCTTTAATTTTTTAAAGACACAGTACACTCGTTTTTCAGCAAATTTTCTAAAAGTGTTTGCTTTTTATTTTTTAATTACAGTTAAAACGCCCAATATTGCTATTGCTGGTTTTTGTCATGGCTGACCTTCAGGAAAATACATGTTCTATGTGTTTAGATGCCAATGTGGAACCCCCTATTCCTTTTTGTCCTCATGTACTGAGAGGGCTTTTACAGTTTAAAGAACAAATTTTCTTTAATGCAAATATATCTAAGGATGTTTCTCAGCCTGATGACAGATTCGGACCGTCATGTCTTCAGATTTAAGCTTGGAATACTTCCAATTCTTTTGCTACGAGAGGTTTTGGTGACTCTGGAAGACTGTGACTCTATTGTGGTCCCCACCAGAGAAATTAGTAAGATGGACAGATACATTAGAGGTCCCTTCTTATTCCGATGTTTTTTCCGGTTCCTAAGAGAATTTCGGAAATTATTGCAAGGGAATGGGAAAGACCAGATATCCCGTTCTCCCCTTCCCCTATTTTTAAGAAAATGTACCCTATAGATGACACCGTTTGGGATCTTGGCAGACGGTCCCTAAGGTGGAGGGAGCTATCTCTACCCTGGCGAAGCATATGACTATCCCTATCAAGGACAGCTGTGCTTCAAAGACCCCATGGATAAGAAGTTGGAGGGTCTTCTCAAAAAAACTCTATGTTCATCAAGGGTTTTTTTTGCAACCGGCGGCCTGCATTGTAACAGTCACGACTGCGGCTGCGCTTTTGGTTTGACGCTCTAGAAGAGTCTCTTAGGACTGAGACTTCTTTAGAGGAAATACAGGATAGAATTAAGGCCCTTAAGCTGGCTAATTCTTTTATTACGGATGCTTCCTTTCAGATAACCAAATTGGCGGCTAAGAGTATCGGGATTCTCCATCTTAGCACAAAGAGCCTTATGGTTAAAGTCTTGGTCTGCAGATGTGTCCTCTAAATCCAAGCTTTTGGCTATTCCTTTCAAGGGAAAGACTCTATTCGGGCCTGACTTGAAAGAACTCATTTCTGACATTACGGGAGGTAAGGGTCATCTCCTCCCTCAAGACAAAACATCTAAGCAAAGTGGACGACAGAGTAATTTTCGTTCCTTTCGAAATTTCAAGGGAGTCCCCTCTTCCACTAAACAGGAAGGGAATTATCCACAAGCCAAGTCCACCTGGAGACCCAACCAGGCTTGGAACAAGGGTAAACAACCCAAGAAGCCTGCTGCTTCTACCAAGACAGCATGAAGGGGCGGCCCCCGATCAGGGACCGGATCTAGTAGGGGGCAGACTTTCTCTCTTTGTCCAGGCTTGGATAAGAGACGTTCAGGATCCCTGGAAACTAGAAATCGTGTCTCAAGGGTATCAGTTGGAGTTCAAAAATTCCTTCCCCAGAGGAAGGTTTCTTCTTTCACGATTGTCTGTCGACCAGTAAAAATTAGAGGCGTTCTTACGTTGTGTAAAAGACCTCTCCTCCATGGGAGTAATTTGTCCCGTTCCAATACAGGATGGGTTGCAGAATGGGACCAGCTGCAGCTATTGCACATTGACTGTGTACTGTCTAGCTAGTTTTTTATGAGACCTTTTGGTCTTCCTCTGTTGTCTCCATGTCGAGTGGGGTCTCCTTTTAGGGACCTGGGTTTCCCCTCTGGGATATGGTTGTTCCCTGTTAGGGGGCACTGTGCGTGGACTCCTTGGGCTTTGCTCTGAGCTGTGAATGCTGTGCGTCCTTTTCTCTCTATGATCATCTGATTGTATGGAGGTGATCCGGAGACCAGCCTTTGCACGAGGGATTTTTTGCCTGGGGTATTCCCTTGCTTGTTGGCCTGCGGCTGTTGAGAAAGAGTCCACAGCAACCCACCCTTTTTCTACTTGGGGAGTCTCTTTATCTTCTTTGACATTTTTTTCACCCTGATATTTTTTCTACTGTTCCTTCTTCCTCGGCAAAAGGACTGGGGTATGAGGGAAGTGGGAGGAGTATTTAAACCTTTGGCTGGGTGTCTTTGCCTCATCCTTGTGGCCAGGTTCTTATTTCCCAAAAGTAATGAATGCAGTTGTGGACTCTTCCAACGGAAGAACATGAAATTATCAGGTAAGCATAATTTATGTTTTTGTGTTTCTTTTCTTTTAGCTAAAAAGGTGTAAGATAAGTAAGAGAATAGAGGAAAAAGTACCCACGGTGTGTGTATCTGGTGCTATTGTCTGTCTGGGAAAAACACAAATGGCTAGATTACAAGTGAGGCAATGCGTTTTTGCAAGCCATTTTCATTCTGCTGATATTACAAGTGCAGCGAAATCATGGGGGAGTGGCGATTTAGGGGGTTAATAGTTTGAATTACGTGTTTGTGATGTGGAGGGATGACGGTTTAGGGGTTAATAACTTTAAATAGTGTTTGTGATGTGAGGGTGGGTGGTTTAGGGGTTATAGTTTATTTAGGTACTTTGCGATTTGTAATACCAGTGAAACCCAAAAAAAGCGCGTAAAACTTAACGCTAGTGATGTTTTCACCAACGCACATTTGTATACTAGCACAAACTGTTTTATGGTTTATGGTGTATAAAAACAAGACCACGTGAGATAAAAACTGAATCTGCTTTATTTGTACAGAGGCAGATAACGCTGATGTAGTGAAAGTTGAGATAAAAGAAGATCTGTATACGTGTGATCAGGTGAAGACTGAGGAGGATGAAGTTCCTATAAATACAACTACAGGTGATTAGCGCATATTAAAGGGACAGTATACACTCTTTTTCATATAACTGCATGTAATAGACACTAATATAAAGAATAATATGCACAGATACTGATATAAAAATCCAGTGTAAAACTGTTTAAAAACTTACTTAGAAGCTGTCAGTTTAGCACTGTTGAAAAGGCAGTTGGAAAAGCCCACTGGCAAGTGGGAATAAGACACTCCCCCCCTCCACACCTTCTTTTGCATATGAAAAGACCCTTTACACAAACAGGAGCAAGCTGGAGAAGGTAGCTGATGGTATTCAAATAAAACTTTGTGGCTTGGTTAGGAGTCTGAAAATCAGAGCAATGCTATTTAAAAATAAGCAAAAATATACATTTAAAAAAAAAAAAAACTTTATGGGCTTTATAAATAGATCATCTACAAAACATTTATGCACAGAAAAAATGAGTGTATAATGGCCCTTTAAGTAAAGGGATGGTTCTGTGATGGTAACATTTTGTCTCAATGTAAATAAATATTTTAAAATAATTGCACAGCAGACACATTTAGTGAGCAGCTCAGGGTTAACGTGACTTTGCCTTTTAAATAGATAAAACACAGATAGATCAAAGTGATTATTTAGAGACAAGTTCAGCAGTAACATTCAGCTTGTATCTGCTGTAATATTTATAATTCAATTGTATATTTTATGTATTGTGCTGCAGTAATCTTCACCCCCCACCCCACAGATATACACTGTGTAGTCACCTGCCGCTGCAAAATGCCCATATACAAAGCTGAGTTACTGAACTCAACATGTTAGATGATCGCAAAATTATAAATTGAGCTCATTTTATATATATATAAAGTATCTCACAAAAGTGAGTACACCCTCACATTTTTGTAAATATTTTAACATATTATAATTAGACATTTTCCCTCCCCCAGTGTCATGTTACAAGGTCTCAGGTGTGAATGGGGAGCAGGTGTGTAAAATTTGGTGTGTTATCGCTCTCACACTCTCTCATACTGGTCACTGGAAATTCAACATGGCACCTCATGGCAAAGAAATCTGTGAGGATCTGAAAAAAAGAATTGTTGCTCTACATAAAGATGACGTAGGCTATAAAGAAGATTGCCAAGACCCTGAAACTGAGCTGCAGCACGGTGGGCAAGACCATACAGCGGTTTCACAGGACAGAGTTCCACTCAGAACAGGCCTCGCCATGATCGACCAAAGAAGTTGAGTGCACCGTGCTCAGCGTCATATCAGAGGTTGTCTTTGGGAAATAGGACGTATGAGTGCTGCCCAGCATTGCTGCAGGGGGGTCAGCTTGTCAGTGTTCAGACTATACGCCGCACACTGCATCAAATTGGTCTGCATGGCTGTTGTCCCAAAAGGAAGCCTCTTCTAAAGATGAATGCACAAGAAAGCCTGCAAACAGTTTGCTGAAGACAAGTAGACTAAGGACATGGATTACTGGAACCATGTCCTGTGGTCCGATGAGACCAAGATAAACTTATTGGTTCAGTTGGAGTCAAGCGTGTGTGGTGGCAACCCAGGTGAGGAGTACAAAAAAAAGTGTGTCTTGTCTACAGTCAAGCATGGTGTTGGGAGTATCATGGTCTGGGCCTGGATGAGTGCTGCCGGCACTGGGGAGATACAGTTCATTGAGGGAACCATGAATGCCAACATGTAATGAAGCAGAGCATGATCCCCTACCTTCGGAGACTGGGCCGAAGGTGGTGGAGCACAAGGTCTCTAACATCCACGAGCTCTGTGATGTCATAATGGAAGAGGACTCCATTGGCAACTTGTGATGCTCTGGTGAACTCCATGCCCAAGAGGATTAAGGCAGTGCTGGAAAATAATGGTGGCCACACAAAATATTGACACTTTGGGCCCCAATTTGGACATTTTCACTTAGGGATGTACTCACTTTTGTTGCCAACGGTTTAGACATTAATGGCTGTGTGTTGAGTTATTTTCTTCTTAAACGGGGAGAGTCCACAGCTGCATTCATTTCTTTTTGGAAATAGAGAATGTGGCCACCAGGAGGAGGCAAAGACACTGCAGCCAAAGGCTTAAATACCTCCCCCACTTCCCTCATTCCCCAGTCATTCTTTGCCTTTCGTCACAGGAGATTGGCAGAGAAGTGTCAGAAGATTACGGAATGGTCTCTTATGGAGGGTAGTACTCTTTGAAATGGGACTGGAGTTTTAAGTAGTCCTGTCAGCCTCTCAGTGAGAGCATGGATGAAAGTTAGAGTCCGGAGATGCAGGCAGTCTTTCTGCGAAACCATCCCGACTTCATAAGCTCCATAAGCAATCAGCGTTGATGAGTTTCGCTGCCTGCTTTCTTCACTCAAGTCTATGCCATAAGCGACGCTACTATCTGCCGTGTTACTGTTCCACGGCATAGATTTCGGTAAGATAGTGTTCATTTTACTTTCATTGTGGATGTAATGTAAATGATAAAAGACAGAGTCTCAGTGGGACTCCTTTATCTTTATGGAATCATGGGTTAATAATCTCCTGAGGGGGTTATTGAGCCACTGGAGAACTTTAATCATGTTTGTTATGTGATTCTGTCTGCTTATGTGTAGAAATGTTGGGGCTCATGGCTATTACGGAACGTACAATTTTTTAGAGCTACGCATTTCACCTGCGGGTGCTTCTACTTTATTTTGATCCAGTTAGGATGTGTTTCTTTATTTCCGGAGCTTGAGACTATCTAATCTTCCTTTTGGAATTTTTTTCTTCTCTGGGATTTGATACTAGCAATTTTATGAACGCAATGGTTGTTGCTTCCGGAGGAAGTCACACTCCAAAAAAAAAAAAGTTATGACAATGTTAAAGCCTCAGAACGTATTTGTCTGTCGTTTGTCTGTTTGTTTAGTCCTGGCCCTGCTAGGGGTTGGAACTTTCATTTAAGCTCTTGAACAGTTCGTTGTACCCTGGTCTGCAGGCTGGTCCTGGTTGGAGTACTAGTTCTCTCTGTTCTTTTGGTTTTCCATCAGACATGTTGTATCCTTGTCAACAGGCTGGTCCTGTTTGGGTACTAAGTTTTCTTACTTCTTGTTAAGAGGTTGTTTTCTTGTATTTACAAGTTATAGGAGGCCCTTATTTCCTAGATGTCAAGCTGGTCCTGGTTTGTTTCATCTTGAGGGGCCGTCCGACGTTGGTTCTTACTCTATACCTAAGTGTTTTGTCCCTGCATAGCTTGCATGGCAAGCTGGGTTTACAAGTCTTGCTATGGCAGTGTGTTGTAGTTCCTGAGGTCCTTTGGACAGGAGCTGGAGTCCTCTCTTTGACAGGATCAGATGACTGCTTGGAGATCTTCAGTACCTGGTGGATCAAATTATCCTATTGTAAGATCTCCTTTGCCAGTGCTTTTCTCCTCTTTTTGAGGTTTGCTGCCTTTTTCGCTTCCCCATATCTTTTGGGGTTGGAATTCCGGTCCTCTGGTTGAGGAGACCTGGTTCCTCTGGACCGTTTTTACCTTGCAGTATCCTCCTTTTGATTCTTATACTTGGGGATCTGGGGGATTGTTATGCAGTCTCTCTTGCCGTCGCCTACGGGAGTTTTTAGGATGATTGATAATTTGTTAATTCCTTGTGCTATCGTTTTTCCGGGGTTGATCCAGTTTGGATCTTTAGAGACTGTCATATTTCTCAATCAGGGATTAATTTCCAGGGTTGGAATTCTGGGGGTTTTTTTTGGCTCCTTCTTTTGTCTTCAGAATTTGTAGATATTATCCTAGAAGCCCTGTGGGGCTGAGTGACCAGTTACTGGGATACATCTTGAGAGATCAAGTTTAAGACCCCAAGGGGGTTTGGCAGTGATTGCATCGATCCTGGTGCAACTTCATTCCAGAATGAGTTTCTTGTTGTTGTACTGCAAGGTTTTGGCCTTTTGTTCCGGCTCCTGGTTTTGGGTGTCTGGATTTTTAACCTAGCCCTTGTCTTTGACTTGACATTTGGTTGTTCTGTTTCCGGATTTTAATAGTCTTGGATATGTCCGGCGTCCGGTAGCAGGTCTGGTCTCCCAGGCCTGGGGAATTCTCCTTATTCCTACTGGGATGGTTCTCTTCTCTCCTCTGGAGAGATGAAAGTTTTTCCTTTAAATTTCTTTACTGGAATATTCCTGGATTTCTTAGTTTTCCTTCTATTTGGAAGTATATGGTCTACTGCGCCTACCCACTTGGCTCCTCCTGAGGTAGTTTTCCTTCATCTGACTCTATGAGTTCAGTGGGTCGAGGTTTCTCTTGTTTGCATTGTACCCTCCCTTTGGGTTTCTGAGGGGTTATGAGGATAGGTATCCTGGATCCTGAGTTAGTCTCTGGGTGTCGGTGCCTTCTTACTGTTTCTTTCCTTACAAACTAGTGGTGGAGATTCATTAGCGCTCTCTGGGCTTTTCTCTGGGCTTTATCGATGCTGGGATTTTTAAATCTTTCTTGTCCTTGGGACGTTGACAGTCGCTTTGGTATTAGGACTGTTAGATCGGAGTAAGGGTCAGGAATTCTGACTGCTCTGTTTGAATTGTATCTTGTCTCCCGCAGAACCCTTACTTACGCCTAGATTTAGAGTTTGGCGTTAGCCGTCAAAACCAGCGTTAGGGGCTCCTAACGCTGGTTTTGGCCGCCCGCTGGTATTTAGAGTCAGTCAGGAAAGGGTCTAACGCTCACTTTGCAGCTGCGACTTTTCCATACCGCAGATCCCCTACGCCATTTGCGTATCCTATCTTTTCAATGGGATCTTTCTAACGCCGGTATTTAGAGTCTTGGCTGAAGTGAGCGTTAGAACTCTAACGACAAGACTCCAGCCGCAGCAAAAAGCCAGGAATTAAGAGCTTTCTGGGCTAACACCGGTTCATAAAGCTCTTAACTACTCTGCTCTAAAGTATACTAACACCCATAAACTACCTATGTACCCCTAAACCGAGGCCCCCCCACATCGCCGCCACTCTAATAAATGTTTTTAACCCCTAATCTGCCGACCGCACACCGCCGCAACCTACGTTATCCCTATGTACCCCTAATCTGCTGCCCCTAACACCGCCGACCCCTACATAATATTTATTAACCCTAATCTGCCGCCCCCAATCGTCACCCGCCACCTACCTACAATTATTAACCCCTAATCTGCCGACCGGTAACCTCACCGCTACTATAATAAAGTTATTAACCCCTAATCCGCCCACTCCCCTCCCCCCCGCCTCAATAACCCTATAATAAATAGTATTAACACCCTAATCTACCCTCCCTAACATCACCGACACCTAACTTCAAGTATTAACCCCTATCTGCCGACCGGAACCTCCTCCACTACTCTAATAAATTTATTAACCCCTAAAGCTAAGTCTAACCCTAACACTAACACCCCCCTAAATTAAATATAATTTAAATCTAACGAAATAAATTAACTCTTATTAAATAAATTAATCCTATTTCTCCAACATAGGTGTGTCCGGTCCACGGCGTCATCCTTACTTGTGGGATATTCTCTTCCCCAACAGGAAATGGCAAAGAGCCCAGCAAAGCTGGTCACATGATCCCTCCTAGGCTCCGCCTACCCCAGGCATTCTCTTTGCCGTTGTACAGGCAACATCTCCACGGAGATGGCTTAGAGTTTTTTAGTGTTTAACTGTAGTTTTTTATTATCCAATCAAGAGTTTTGTTATTTTTAAATAGTGCTGGTATGTACTATTTACTCAGAAACAGAAAAGAGATGAAGATTTCTGTTTGTATGAGGAAATGATTTTAGCACCGTAACTAAAATCCATGGCTGTTCCACACAGGACTGTTGAGAGCTATTAACTTCAGTTGGGGGAACAGTGTGCAGTCTCTTGCTGCTTGAGGTATGACACATCTAACAAGACGATGTAATGCTGGAAGCTGTCATTTTTCCCTATGGGATCCGGTAAGGCCATGTTTATTACGATGGTTAATAAGGGCTTCACAAGGGCTTATTAAGATTGTAGACTTTTCTGGGCTAAATCGATTCAGTTTTAAAACATATTTAGCTTTGAGGAATCATTTTATCTGGGTTTATTGATATTATAATATCGGCAGGCACTGTATTAGACACCTTATTTCTCTGGGGCTTTCCCAAAGCATAAGCAGAGCCTCATTTTCCGCGCCGGTGTGGCGCACTTGTTTTTGAGAGGCATGGCATGCAGTCGCATGTGAGAGGAGCTCTGATTCTTAGAAAAGACTTTCTGAAGGCGTCATTTGGTATCGTATTCCCCTTTGGGCTTGGTTGGGTCTCAGCAAAGCAGATACCAGGGACTGTAAAGGGGTTAAAGTGTTAAAACGGCTCCGGTTCCGTTATTTTAAGGGTTAAAGCTTCCAAATTTGGTGTGCAATACTTTTAAGGCTTTAAGACACTGTGGTGAAAATTTGGTGAATTTTGTACAATTCCTTCATGTTTTTTCGCAATTGCAGTAATAAAGTGTGTTCAGTTTAAAATTTAAAGTGACAGTAACGGTTTTATTTTAAAACGTTTTTTGTACTTTATTATCAAGTTTATGCCTGTTTAACATGTCTGAACTACCAGATAGACTGTGTTCTGAATGTGGGGAAGCCAGAATTCCTGTTCATTTAAATAAATGTGATTTATGTGATAATGACAATGATGCCCAAGATGATTCCTCAAGTGAGGGGAGTAAGCATGGTACTGCATCATTCCCTCCTTCGTCTACACGAGTCTTGCCCACTCAGGAGGCCCCTAGTACATCTAGCGCGCCAATACTGCTTACTATGCAACAATTAACGGCTGTAATGGATAATGGATGGAAAATTGGGAAGCGGATTTTCTGAGTCGTCAGACATTGCATCCGGGGGAGTGGGAACTCCATCCGGAAATCTTTGCCCAAGTCACTCACCTGTGGGGCATTCCAGACATGGATCTGATGGCCTCTCGTCAGAACTTCAAAGTTCCTTGCTACGGGGCCAGATCCAGGGATCCCAAGGCGGCTCTAGTGGATGCACTAGTAGCACCTTGGACCTTCAAACTAGCTTATGTGTTCCCGCCATTTCCTCTCATCCCCAGGCTGGTAGCCAGGATCAATCAGGAGAGGGCGTCGGTGATCTTGATAGCTCCTGCGTGGCCACGCAGGACTTGGTATGCAGATCTGGTGAATATGTCATCGGCTCCACCTTGGAAGCTACCTTTGAGACGAGACCTTCTTGTTCAGGGTCCGTTCGAACATCCGAATCTGGTTTCACTCCAGCTGACTGCTTGGAGATTGAACGCTTGATTTTATCGAAGCGAGGATTCTCAGATTCTGTTTATCGATACTCTTGTTCAGGCCAGAAAGCCTGTAACTAGAAAAATTTACCACAAAATTTGGAAAAAATATATCTGTTGGTGTGAATCTAAAGGATTCCCTTGGGACAAGGTTAAGATTCCTAGGATTCTATCCTTCCTTCAAGAAGGATTGGAAAAAGGATTATCTGCTAGTTCCCTGAAGGGACAGATTTCTGCCTTGTCGGTATTACTTCACAAAAAGCTGGCAGCTGTGCCAGATGTTCAAGCCTTTGTTCAGGCTCTGGTTAGAATCAAGCCTGTTTACAAACCTTTGACTCCTCCTTGGAGTCTCAATTTAGTTCTTTCAGTTCTTCAGGGGGTTCCGTTTGAACCCTTACATTCCGTTGATATTAAGTTATTATCTTGGAAAGTTTTGTTTTTAGTTGCGATTTCTTCTGCCAGAAGAGTCTCAGAATTATCTGCTCTGCAGTGTTCTCCTCCTTATCTGGTGTTCCATGCAGATAAAGTGGTTTTACGTACTAAACCTGGTTTTCTTCCAAAAGTTGTTTCTAACAAAAACATTAACCAGGAGATTATCGTACCTTCTCTGTGTCCAAAACCAGTTTCAAAGAAGGGAACGTTTGTTGCACAATTTGGATGTTGTTCGCGCTCTAAAATTCTATTTAGATGCTACAAAGGATTTTAGACAAACATCTTCCCTGTTTGTTGTTTATTCAGGTAAAAGGAGAGGTCAAAAGCAACTTCTACCTCTCTCTCTTTTTGGATTAAAAGCATCAATCAGATTGGCTTACGAGACTGCCGGACGGCAGCCTCCCGAAAGAATCACGGCTCATTCCACTAGGGCTGTGGCTTCCACATGGGCCTTCAAGAACGAGGCTTCTGTTGATCAGATATGTAGGGCAGCGACTTGGTCTTCACTGCACACTTTTACCAAATTTTACAAGTTTGATACTTTTGCTTCTTCTGAGGCTATTTTTGGGAGAAAGGTTTTGCAAGCCGTGGTGCCTTCCATTTAGGTGACCTGATTTGCTCCCTCCCTTCATCCGTGTCCTAAAGCTTTGGTATTGGTTCCCACAAGTAAGGATGACGCCGTGGACCGGACACACCTATGTTGGAGAAAACAGAATTTATGTTTACCTGATAAATTTCTTTCTCCAACGGTGTGTCCGGTCCACGGCCCGCCCTGGTTTTTTAATCAGGTCTGATAATTTATTTTCTTTAACTACAGTCACCACGGTACCATATGGTTTCTCCTATGCAAATATTCCTCCTTAACGTCGGTCGAATGACTGGGGTAGGCGGAGCCTAGGAGGGATCATGTGACCAGCTTTGCTGGGCTCTTTGCCATTTCCTGTTGGGGAAGAGAATATCCCACAAGTAAGGATGACGCCGTGGACCGGACACACCGTTGGAGAAAGAAATTTATCAGGTAAACATAAATTCTGTTTTAAAGCTAAATACTTACCTGTAAAATAAACCCTAATATAGCTACAATATAAATTATAATTATATTGTAGCTATTTTAGGATTTATATTTATTTTACAGGCAACTTTGTATTTATTTTAACCAGGTACAATAGCTATTAAATAGTTAATAACTATTTAATAGCTACCTAGTTAAAATAATTACAAAATTACCTGTAAAATAAATCCTAACCTAAGTTACAATTAAACCTAACACTACACTATCAATAAATTAATTAAATAAAATACCTACAATTATCTACAATTAAACCTAACACTACACTATCAATAAATAAATTAAATACAAATAAATACACTAACTAAAGTACAAAAAATAAAAAAGATCTAAGTTGCAAAAAATAAAAAATGAACTAAGTTACAAAAAATAAAAAAATATTTACAAACATTATAAAAATATTACAACAATTTTAAGCTAATTACACCTACTCTAAGCCCCCTAATAAAATAACAAAGCCCCCCAAAATAAAAAAATGCCCTACCCTATTCTAAAATAAAAATAGAAAAGCTCTTTTACCTTACCAGCCCTTAAAAGGGCCTTTTGCGGGGCATGCCCCAAAGAATTCTGCTCTTTTGCCTGAAAAAAAAAACATACAATACCCCCCCCAACATTACAAACCAACCACCCACATACCCCTAATCTAACCCAAACCCCCCTTAAATAAACCTAACACTAAGGCCCTGAAGATCTTCCTACCTTGTCTTCACCACGCCGGGTATCCGTCCAGAGGAGGCTCCAAAGTCTTCATCCAAGCCCAAGGGGGCTGAAGAGATCCATCATCGGGCTGAAGAGGTCCATCATCGGGCTGAAGTCTTTATCCAAGCAGCGACTGAAGAGGTCCATCATCGGGGGCTGAAGAGATCCATCATCGGGCTGAAGAGGTCCATCATCGGGCTGAAGTCTTGATCCAAGCAGCGACTGAAGAGGTCCATCATCGGGCTGAAGTCTTCTATCAAGCGGCATCTTCAATCTTCTTTCTTCCGGATCCATCTTCATCCCGCCGACGCGGAACATTCTTCCTGGCCGACGACTTCCCGACGAATGACGGTTCCTTTAAATGATGTCATCCAAGATGGCGTCCCTCGAATTCCAATTGGCTGATAGGATTCTATCAGCCAATCGGAATTAAGGTAGGAAAATCCTGATTGGCTGAAGGAATCAGCCAATCAGATTGAGCTCGCATTCTATTGACTGTTCCGATCAGCCAATAGAATGCGAGCTCAATCTG
This sequence comes from Bombina bombina, assembly GCF_027579735.1. Lineage (NCBI taxonomy): Eukaryota > Metazoa > Chordata > Amphibia > Anura > Bombinatoridae > Bombina > Bombina bombina. The sequence continues at coordinate 874,981,590 of NC_069502.1, forward strand.
ATTGGCTGATTGGATCAGCCAATCAGATTGAACTTGAATCTGATTGGCTGATTCCATCAGCCAATCAGAATTTTCCTACCTTAATTCCGATTGGTTGATACAATCCTATCAGCCAATCGGAATTCGAGGGACGCCATCTTGGATGACGTCATTTAAAGGAACCGTCATTCGTCGAGAAGTCATCAGCCAGGATGGATGTTCCGCGTCAGTGGGATGAAGATGGATCCGGAAGAAAGAAGATTGAAGATGCCGCTTGATAGAAGACTTCAGCCCGATGATGGACCTCTTGATTCGCCGCTTGGATCAAGACTTCAGCCCGATGATGGACCTCTTCAGCCGCCGCCTGGATCAAGACTTCAGCCCGATGATGGACCTCTTCAGCCGCCGCTTGGATCAAGACTTCAGCCCGATGATGGACCTCTTCAGCCCGACGATGGATCTCTTCAGCCCCCGCTTGGGCTTGGATGAAGACTTCGGAGCCTCCTCTGGACGGATACCCGGCGTGGTGAAGACAAGGTAGGAAGATCTTCAGGGGCTTAGTGTTAGGTTTATTTAAGGGGGGTTTGGGTTAGATTAGGGGTATGTGGGTGGTGGGTTGTAATGTTGGGGGGGGTATTGTATGTTTTTTTTTCAGGCAAAAGAGCAGAATTCTTTGGGGCATGCCCCGCAAAAGGCCCTTTTAAGGGCTGGTAAGGTAAAAGAGCTTTTCTATTTTTATTTTAGAATAGGGTAGGGCATTTTTTTTATTTTGGGGGGCTTTATTTTATTAGGGGGCTTAGAGTAGGTGTAATTAGCTTAAAATTGTTGTAATATTTTTATAATGTTTGTAAATATTTTTTTATTTTTTGTAACTTAGTTCTTTTTTTATTTTTTGTACTTTAGTTAGTGTATTTATTTGTATTTAATTTATTTATTGATAGTGTAGTGTTAGGTTTAATTGTAGATAATTGTAGGTATTTTATTTAATTAATTTATTGATAGTGTAGTGTTAGGTTTAAATTGTAACTTAGGTTAGGATTTATTTTACAGGTAATTTTGTAATTAATTTAACTAGGTAGCTATTAAATAGTTTATTAACTATTTAATAGCTATTGTACCTGGTTAAAATAAATACAAAGTTGCCTGTAAAATAAATATAAATCCTAAAATAGCTACAATATAATTATTATTTATATTGTAGCTATATTAGGGTTTATTTTACAGGTAAGTATTTAGCTTTAAATAGGATTAATTTATTTAATAAGAGTTAATTTATTTCGTTAGATTTAAATTATATTTAACTTAGGGGGGTGTTAGGGTTAGACTTAGCTTTAGGGGTTAATAAATTTATTAGAGTAGCGGTGAGGGTCCGGTCGGCAGATTAGGGGTTAATACTTGAAGTTAGGTGTCGGTGATGTTAGGGAGGGCAGATTAGGGGTTAATACTATTTATTATAGGGTTAGTGAGGCGGATTAGGGGTTAATAAATTTATTATAGTAGCGGCGAGGTCCGGTCGGCAGATTAGGGGTTAATAATTGTAGGTAGGTAGCGGCGACGTTGGGGGCGGCAGATTAGGGGTTAATAAATATAATATAGGGGTCGGCGGTGTTAGGGGCAGCAGATTAGGGGTACATAGGGATAATGTAGGTTGCGGCGGTGTACGGAGCGGCAGATTAGGGGTTAACAATAATATGCAGGGGTCAGCGATAGCGGGGGGCGGCAGATTAGGGGTTAATAATAATATGCAGGGGTCAGCTATAGCGGGGCGGCAGATTAAGGGTTAATAAGTGTAAGGTTAGGGGTGTTTTAGACTCGGGGTACATGTTAGGGTGTTAGGTGCAGACTTAGGAAGTGTTTTCCCCATAGGAAACAATGGGGCTGCGTTAGGAGCTGAACGCTGCTTTTTTTGCAGGGTTTTTTTCAGCTCAAACGGCCCCATTGTTTCCTATGGGGGAATCGTGCACGAGCACAGTTTTTGAAGCTGGCCGCGTCCGTAAGCACCGCTGGTATTGAGAGTTGCAGTGGCGGTAAATATGCTATACGCTCCCTTTTTGGAGCCGAACACAGCCCTTCAGAGAACTCTAAATACCAGCGGTATTTAAAAGGTGCGGGGAGAAAAAAGCACGCGTAGCTAACGCACCCCTTTGGCCGTAGAACTCTAAATCTAGCGGTTAGGGTGGGAGGCCTTGCTGTTGGTTCGGGAACCTTCCCTTAGAAGGTAATTGGTTCTTCCTTATTGGTCAGGGGTGGTCCTTCCTTGCCCGTCTTCTAATAAGGGAGGAGTTGGTCCGCCCTACTTTCTCTGCTCTGGGATATTCCCTATCTTTCCGGCTCGACACCGAGATAACAAGACTACTGGCCGAGTGCGGTCTGATAGAGGAGTATCCCACGAGCATAACATTATACTTGTGCCATGGAGCCAGATGAGGGTGGCACGAGCAGTTTATCTCAGGGACAGATGTTTGGAACCCATACCACACAGTTGCAGAATATGGATTCCAAGCTAGAGGCTATTACCGCTCAACTCTCCTTACTAGTTACGAGGAATACTGCTCCTGTTGTTGTACCGCCAGTCTCTACTCCTAGTACTGCGGATTCTTCCTCTGCTTCTGGGAGTATACCCCGGATACCATTGCCTGACAAATATGAAGGTACTACTGATTTCAGGGGTTTTCATAACCAATGCAGGCTGCACTTCCGCAATGATCCTCACACCTTTCAGTCTCAACTTTATCATTTCCTTACTGAAGGACAAGGCCCTAGCCTGGGTCTCTCCCCCTTTGGAACAGAACGCTCCACTCCTGCATGATGCTGATGATTTCATTGCTGCATTATCTTTTGTGTTTGGGACTTCTAGACATACCTCTGGCTGCAGAATTTTCTCTCCTGGACCTCTGCCAGGGCAATAGAACTGTGTCACAATTTGCTATTGAGTCTCGCACCTTGGCACTTGAAACCACTTGGGATAGCAGTGCTCTCAAGGCGGCCTTTAGGAGGGGGTCTGCATGAACGCAATCAAAGATGAACTCACTTATCTTGATGTTCCTTCTTATTTGGATGTCTTTATAATGCTTTGTATCAGTCTGGACTCTCGCTTCCAGGAGAGACAAGCTGAGACAGAACTACGAGGGTCCTCCCCTCACGTCCTCCTATTCGTCCGGTTTCGGCATTATCCTCTACCCCTTCAACTTCTCCAGCCACCCCAGTAGAGGAACCCATGGATTTTCCTCTTTCAAACCCTCAGAGTCTGAAAGACAGAGAAGAAGAAGATTGAGACTACGCTTTTGTTGTGGTTCAAACTCCCACCAACTAAAAGACTGTGACATTCGTCCAGGAAAAGCCAATGCTTAGAGGATACCACTGGGGTACCTCTAAGCATGATCACTACTAAATCCCCTCATTCCACTCGGATTCTGGTACCTGTAACCCTTATCTTCCTTCAGAATACAGTCTACACTCAAGCCTTCATTGATTCAGGGGCAGCTGGAAACTTTCTGGATCACCGCTTTTTGATTTAAGCTGGCTTGCCTCTTCTGCAGAAAATACATTATCTCAAAATAACTACTATGGATGGCACCCCCTTGGTTCAGGCTTGATCCATTTTGAGTCAGAACCCCTGACCCTGACTGTGGGAGTCCTTCATACCGAACAGCTACAGTTCGAGGTCATTCATTCCCCAGCACAACCTGTCATCCCTAGTCTTCCTTGGCTTCGGATACACAATCGACAGTTCGACTGGGCTGAAGGACAACTGGCCTCCTGGGGTACCGTACCTCCTGTTTCCACTCCTGTCTTGCTAAAGTCACTCCTCTGCTCCGCATCCCCATAGCCAGTATACAGACTCCTCCAAACCTTCCCTCAGTTTATGTGGACTTCGCTGATGTTGTTTGAGAAAAAAGCAGCCGACGTGCTGCCACCCCCCACCGTCATGACTGCAAGATCGACCTCTTTCCGGGGCCCCACTTCCTAAAGGAAGGACTTATCCACTCTCCAAAGCTGAAACCAAATCTATGGAGGAGTACATCCAAGAGAACCTAGCTAAAAGTTTCATTTGCCCTTCCTCCTCTCCTGCTGGGGCAGGCTTCTTTTTCGTCAGTAAGAAGGATGGTGGGCTCAGACCCTGCATCGACTATAGGGCCTTGAACAACATAACTATCAAGAATCGCTCTTTCATTCCATGGATCACCGAACTATATGACTCGCTCCAGGATGCTCGCTTCTTCACCAAGCTGGACTTACGTGGGGCATACAATCTGATTCGTATCATTCCAGGCCACGAATGGAAGACTGCCTTCAACACAAGATCTGGGCATTACAAATTACCTTGTAATGCCCTTTGGGGCTGTGTAACGCCCCTGCAGTCTTCCAGTCATTTGTCAACGATGTCTTCCGTGACCACCTCAACTGCACTGTCATCATCTATCTGGATGAACATCCTTGTTTTCTCTTCCCTCTTTGGAGGAGCATCATACACACGTGAGACAGGTACTTCAACGGTCTCAGAGACAATTCTTTGGTAGCCATTCTAGAAAAAGTGAGTTTGGATCAAGTTCAGATCCAATTCCTTGGTTATGTCATCTTGAAGAAGGTTTTGCCATGGATCCTGATAAACTCACCACAGTTCTAGAATGGCCTCAACCTACTTCATTAAAGGAATTACAGAGGTTCTTGGGGGTTCTCCAATTATTACCGCAAGTTTATAAAGAACTTTTCTCAAACAGTTGCTCCTCTAACTGAATTGACAAAACAGAACAAAGACTGTAAACATTGGCCTCCTGAAGCCATGAATGCTTTCTCTTGTCTGAAAAATGCTTTCTGTTCTGCTCCTGTGCTCTGCCATCCTGATCCTGACCTACAGTTCACTTTATTGGTTGATGCCCTCCGAGATAGGGGCTGGAGAAGTTCTAACCCTAAAAGGATCCTTTGACTTCCAAGTCACACCCTGTATGCCTTTTTCTCTAAACGCTTTACTCCTGCAGAGAGGAATTGTGATGTGGGTAATCGTGAACTTCTAGCCATTAAAATGGCTTGACTGAATGGCGTCATTGGTTAGAGGGGCACCGCCAATCCCAATCAGATTCTCACTGACCACAAGAATCTGACTTACCTAGAAGCTGCTCATTGACTCAATCCTCGACAGGCCAGGTGGCCTTGGTTCTTTTCACGTTTTAACTTTGTGGTTTCTTATCTTCCTGGGACCAAGAAGGCGGACGCCCTTTCCCGTCAGTTCCCTCACTCATCATACCTCCCTCCTGCATGGGGTAGCTCATCTGAATACCACCATTCTTCAAAGACTGCAACGTGCCCAGTCCGTGATATACCTTTAAGGCATATCCCCTCCTATCTACTTCCTGTGCCTATTTAAGTTCACTTTCAACAAGGATTGTTGCCTGATAATTGATTAACTTTTCTCAGATGATCTGTGCTGAAGCTTTTTTTCCTTGCTGTGCCAATTGTTTCCAGACACTTGTAAATTCCTTTGGTTGTTCCAGCAGCTCTCTTTTGAGCCTATAGTTGATGGTGTTTTACCTCTTCCTAATTCTGGCTGAGTTTTACACAGAATCTCTGTTTCCTATCTCTTGATACCTGCAGCTAATCTACAGACTCACTAAACACAGACCGGAAGCTGGCTCCGCCTCTCAACTCCTCTCTCTCTGCACAGAACCAAATCAGTGTACTTCCACAGCATGAAGGAAAGTAATTTCACCTTTGCATCATATCGTCTGGATTAAAGTACTCTGTAAATAAGTTATACATTCAGTCTTGCCTTATATATGTGACCTGGAACTTTCCTCCACGCTGATCTTTGGTACTTATTTTGTGTAAGCTGCAGATTCCTGTTTAAAGCACTCTAATTCAAAGCTGTTTTTGTTAACAAATTATTGTACATCTCACATTGTTGCCAAACTATTAGGAAACAATTCATGCTCGTACTTCTGGATTGAATTTTACTTTAATTTATTAATTGATACATATGAACTGCCCTTCCTCTCTCATAGATATTTAATTTCATTTGTATCTACACAGCTACCCTGATGCAGCAAGGGTTTATTAACTTTTAAATCCTATTACTCAGCAGATTGTTTTCTGCACTGCTAATAACTGCTCATACTATTTTGCCCAGTATATCTAAAAAGTGGTTTCTGGGTTCACATATAAAAGAGCAACAATCCTGCATATAAAAGATTCAGGTTTAGCTATATATTTCAAAGTTTAGATTTTAACAGTTTTATAACCTCCTGAAGCTCCCATGCCTTCCGATATCCTTTTTGTACCTCTGAATCTATGCACTCCTCTCCTGGGCTCATGATAGTAAACTCTCAGGAACATCCTGGCTTAACAAGAACTTTTAAGCGTCTTTCCCAACACGTATGGTGGCCTACTATGAAGTCTGATGCTCAGGATTATGTGAAAGCCTGCACAACTTGTGCTGCCAACAAAGCTCCCCGCTCCTCTTCACTGATGCCCGCTCCGGATGTCTGTGGCGCAAATCCTGGCCCTATGTAAGCCTAATCAAAACGATCTATCACTGCCCAAGTATAGGTGTTACGTTGTGTGCTCCTGGATGTGATAGATCTTTATTGCTTATTTCCTTATTGTGTTTGAACCCTGTCTGTCTGACTACTCTGCCTGCCTGTTATACTCCTGAAATTGCTGGATTGATATACTGCTGCGGAACTCTGCTTGTCTGACTACTCTACCTGTTTAACCCCTAAATTGCTGGTCTGATACTCTGCTGCTGAACTCTGCTTGCCTGACTATACTGCCTATTAACCCCTATTATTCTGGATTGCCTCTCTATTGCCAAATGCTGCCTGCCCTGACCATTCTAGTGGTTTGCCCTTGGACTGCTTTACCATTGCCAAACCCTGCCTGCCCTGACCATTCTAGTGGTTTACCTTGGACTGCTCTACCATTGCAGCTGATGACTACCCTGCCTGTGGTGAGTGTTGCTTTCCTCATCTGCTAACTTTCTCTGCTCTGGAATATTTCCTTTCTTTTCAGCTTGACGCCGGGATAACTAAACTACTGGCCGAGTTCGGTCTGATAGAGGAGTATCCCACGAGCATAACACTGAGGGGGGTTATTGAACAGGGTTTTTTTTTAATCATGTTTGTTATATGATTCTGTCTGCTGTGTAGTGATATTTAGGCTCATGTTTTTTTTCGGAACATAACGGCCTATTGCAAGTGATGCGGGCCTTTAAGGTCAGGCGTGCTTTTTCATGAACTGCACGGTACACCTTTTGACAGGGCTGTGGTCACGTTTTAGCTCTCCATTTCCGCATTCCTGACCATGTGGCGACAAAGAAATTCTGTTTCGCTGGTTGTCTGGTTTCATAGGAGGTGGTGAGTGCCCCAGCCATTGGGGGGGTGTAAGGTGCTGTTTTACAATTTTCTTATTGGTCCATTTTTTATCAATATCCCAGTTATGGAGAGGATTCTGATTTTTTTGGAGACGGATGCCTCTGATTCTGATTCTACTATTTTGCGAAGAAATACAAATTGGCCCGGGTGATACATGTCCATGCAGTTATGTTCCGAATCCGTTTTAGATTGCTCTGTTCCTCGGGATTGGGGAAAAAGGGGGCCCGCTGAGCCATCCGCCTCCGGGGATTCTACTTCCCTGTGAGGCGCGTTCCCTACAACCAACTCTTACTACACATGCAGGTAACCCAAATGCGGCTTATCCTTCTCTGGAGGGTGGCTTGTTTCATTCCGGAGGTTATGACACTGTTCCTCATGGCCATATCTTTGGGCGCTGGCGCATTTACATCTCCCAGGAGTGTGTTTAAGATATTGTCCCGTGTTCCATTAACCAGGCTCGTCAGGCGTGGGATCGCCTGGCCCAGTTCAGCCCTCTGGGGTGGGAGTGATTAACCCTGAGGCTTCAGGGGGTCAATCTTCGGGGCCAGGGTCTTCGTTTGCCCCGGCGGAGGTAAGGTTTTGCCTTTCGTTATCGACTGGCGCCTTTGTGTTCGACTGAGGCACGTTTTGACGTTGTTGGAGGATCCCACTCTTAATGGGGGTGGTGAATCCTCAGTCTTCTGATGCGAATGGCATGCTTGATTAGACATAAGGGGATGAAGTAATCTTCTTATTGTCTTGTTTTTTTTTAGTATCTTTCCAGTTCTGAGCTTGGAAGACTCAGATTCCTGTTGGTTTGGTCCTGCGGGAGAGGTCCGTTTCCTTCCTGGGGGTATAACCTACGGGGTGCCTTATATTTTATTTTTATCCGTTAGGATGGATTTTATTTGGTTTAAAGCGCATGTTTGTTACATATTTTTCCTTTAGGAATTTTCTTCTCTGGAATCGATACTTGCGATTTTTGTGATCGCACTGTTTAACTTCTATAAAAGTTTGTTCAGGAGGTTGGGTTTTAGTCCTCTGTTTTGTCTGTTATTTATTTCTCCCTCTTTGGGGGTGACTTTGTGTGGCCTTGTCAGTATTGGGGCCCTTGGTCTCACTAGGTACAAATCTTTCTGTTCTTAAGGCCTATTTCAGACACGTGGTGCCTGATATGTCTGGCTGGTCTGGTTGGGACGGCCGAGTGGTTCCCAATATTATTTGTTTTTTTTACAAAACTTCAGCCAGCATTCCAAGAGGATTTGATGATCTGTGGTTTGTTTAGGGGCATGGAGGATTGTGTTCGGTCCCTCATTAGCCTTTCAATGTAGTTGGCCGGACTCCTTTGAGATCCACTACGACATACTCTGTTGGTTCCGACTCGGGGATCTAGAGTGTTTCCTTCCATTGTGGGTTAGAGGTGAAGAATTTAGTCCTTCGTGCTGCCAGTTTCCCTGGCAGTCTTGTCTTTCAAGGTTCTTGGGATTGTCCTTTTAGGACTTATTCCATCTTGAGGTCTTTTCCTTAGAGTCGAGAGCTGTTTGGACTTTGTTAGTTTTTTTTCTTGGGCAGAAGTTGAGGGTCGTGCGGCTCTTTACTGCTTCTGGATTGGACCAAGTGGCCTAAGGGATAACTACCCTCTGCCTAGCAAGCTGAAGGCTTGGATTTTGAAATCTTGCTGTGGCAGCTTTCTAAAGAGTTTGTCGTTCCATATTAATGACAGTAGACTGTTGTCTTCCTCCTTTCCTAGCTTTCTCTTAGGGGATGTTCCACCAGGATTCGGGTTTCCTCAGCATTCTTTTTCCTTGGGGTAGTCCTCCGTAAGGGTAATCTTTTTCTACTCTTTCTTCAGGTGATCTCTGGGTCCTGTAATTATTTCCCTTAGTCTTGGACTGCGCGTAGTGTGGTCCTTGATGCCTTTGGGCTCTATAGTAGTTTGCATGACTATGGCCTAGGACCTTGTTGGGGGGGAGTTGGTCTCATGTTAGGGGCGTTCTCTTCCCTTTGGGCTGGGAATTTATGAGTGAGTCCTGTGCCCATTCTCTCCGGGCTATCCTGGATATTATCCCCTGTGAGTCTGAATCTGGGGTATCTTGTGCTCCCTGGAGGTGTCATTCATTTTAAGATGGCTCTGGGTCCCAGTTCTTGGGTTCTTATATTGGATTCTTATGGACTTATGATCCTGTGAACTGTTCAGGACGACCCAGTTTTCTATGGGGGCTGATTGTCCTTGTGGGCATGGGTGCCGTCTCTTATCTGTGTCCTCCCCTTTGGGGGGGATAGATTGTCTCCTTCAGCAGGAGGTTTCCTCTCTTTGGAGGATAGTGGTCCTGCCTTGTGTGCAGGAGAGTGGGGGCCGGTGGCATAGTGGATATTCCTTCTGCCTGGGATTTGAAAGACTAGGGTTCATTCCTGCCTCATCCCCGTTAACGTTCGAGTTAGCATAACAGTTTTCATGCTCTGAAGGTCGTGTGTTCAGGCCTCGCTCAAAGCTCTTGTTAAAGCATTTGTTCTCAGAGAAAGTACTTTTATTTAGAAGAGGCAGCCGTCTGCTGCTTGTTCGACCTACTGTTGGAGAGTAGACTCTCGGTGTCGCGACTGTCAAGGAGAGTTGTGCTAGATCTTCTTGGGATCTCTTTTGCATTTCTCTATACCAAGTCCTAGGAAGTTCTTTTGGAAGTGCCTTTTTCTTTGTAGGGAGTGAATGGGTTTGGCACCCGAGCTCTGTGGGGGTGGATTATTTTCGCCCATTCTTCCATTCCCTGGGGGCTTGGGGGTGGGGTTGTTTTTGTTTCCCCTGTCTGTCAGACATGCTTGTCGCTTGGGCTGGTCCGTTGTTTGGCACAGAATCTGAGATCTGTTGCTCTGACAATTTCGTCCTCGGATCATCGAGGTTGGAGGAGCCATCCTTGGGAGGACTGCTGGGCTGTCCGCTGGTTAGCTGGATGCCTAACAAGCTGTAGGTTAGGATTTGAACCTAAACTCATCTGCCTCCACTTGCCTGCATATATTCAAATTTTCTAGATTAATCTTCGGATGACAGCAGCGTGCAGTGTTCTTCTGACTCTTCAAGTGTGCCATCAGGGCTTTCCCTATCTGTGTTGCTACACATGGTTTATGGGTTTGTTTGTTTTTTGGAGTTTTTTTTAAGGCAAATCTTTATTTAAAATCAAATAAGCATACAAAGAACACAATCAGCAGTAAGAAATGTGTACTATAGGGGTTTGGCCGATCAGGCTTAGGTAAGATCGTAAATACTTTGTGGTTAGCTCTCAGTCCCAAAGTCTCTCAGAGTAGGTTGGTGACTTGTCCCTAATGGTCGACCATTGCCATTGCCGGTGCTGTGTGTGAGCTTAGCCCAACTTTTCCTTTCTTTTTTTTTTTTTTTTTTTTTTTGTTTGAACCTGAGCAATAACTGTTGAACAATCTAGTAATATACTATCTTACTCAAAAAAATAGACAAAATAAACAATAATAATAGTAGTTTTAACACTGATATAATAGAAGTTAGGGATTGAGGGATGGAGGAGGGGAGGGTTAGCGGAGGGGGAGGGGGGGGAAGGGGGGGTAAGGTCAAAGATGTTGGTATGTGTTAATCAGAGAGGGAGGAGGAAGGTTCTGGTGGGCAATCCAGGTCTAATTTTCCAGCGTACGCCAGATCCAATCATCCGACTGGATTTCCTTCCCATGTCATCAGCATTAAATTCGTGTACGTCAGGCTGGCCCGCTTTAAGGTAATGGAACCTTTCCAGTCGAAGATGAGTTGAGACAATTGATCTCCACTTTGACTCCGATCAGCATGATCGTGAGGAGAGCTTTGTCATGTACGGTAGTGAGTTTTGGTAAGTCATGGTAAAGAGAGCGTCGTGGGTGTTAGGTGAATTGTTGTGTCTAATTTATGGCTGATCTCGTCAAAGATCTCTTTCCAGAAATCTCCTAGCTTGGGGCAGTCCCACCAAATGTGTAACATCGAGCCTATTTAGCCACAGCCCCTCCAGCACCTGTCAGTGGAGTTGGGGTATATTCTTTTGATTCTTTGGGGGGTTAGGGTACCATCTACTTAAGAATTTGTATTGTGTTTCCTGGGATCTGGCAGAAAGCCGAGCACCTTTGGTGGCTTTCAAATATTTTGGCCCAGTCTTCCGATCTAGTTCGAACCCGAGTTCACTGTGCCAGCTCCCACAGTATGAAGGGAGGTTTCTAGTGTCACTTTTTGCAGCATGTTTATAGAGTATTGAGATAAGGTGTTTTGGTAGACCACTTTGCGTACAAAGGGTTTCAAACAGGGTAAGTGGTCGGAGGAGTGAAGGTCTATGTCTGTGTGTAGTGATGTAATGATGCAGTTGGGCGCAATGAAACCAGGATGAAAAGGTGTCAGGGATCCACTCCGCAAGCTCCTTTTGGGTTTTGAGGTTGGATTGGTTCAAGGCGTTGGATATTGCTAGTCTGCTGAGAGGGGGGTTGCCGCCCATATTCCTTGCTGCGACTTGAAAGCCTATGGAGGGGTTGTTATGAACCGAGACCAAGGGTGAGGTAGGAGATGTGATAGAACTCTGCGTAGCAGCAATACCATCCCATGTGGCAAGTGTATCTTTCAGTAGTGGGTATCGCAAAATTTGGGGTGAGCGGAGTCTATGTGGAAGCCATAGCAAGGACCCCATGTTATGTCAGAGGTCCAGTTTTATCCAAGCCTTGTGTGCCAGGTTCTGGCACCATTCGGCAGCTCGTTGTAGGGTGATAGCCTGTCTATAGAGGTATAGGTTAGGTAAGCTCACCCCTCCCATTGATCTCGACTTGTAAATTGTGTTCCTATTGATCCTTGGTTTTAATATCCTGCCATGTGTATTTTTCAATGGCTTGTTGTATATGCTGGATGTATGGGGGTGGATGGGGGGATCGGGATAGTTTGCAACAGATATAGCACAAGGTTTATGGTTTTTTTAATATTTGAATATTATGAGCTGTCTTTAACAGTTTCTGGGGTCGCGTCTTCAGTTTCCTTTTGGGTGGTGGGGATGCACTTTTTTGGGGGAAAATTCTCTTCTCCTTTCAATCTCTGGTTCTTGATCCCGGTGGATTGTTTAGCAAACTAGGCTTGGGCGTTATCTCCCTTGTTCTACGAAACCAGTTGGGTCTCGGTTGGCTTGGCCCTTGGGGTTTCTTTTAGCTGAGCATTCTTTGTGGGCTGTTTAGGGTTATCTATAATCCTTCAAGGACGTTTTCCTCCGGGTCTTTTCTCCTTGTCGGTGAATACGGCTGTTTGATCCCTTTCTTTAGTAAGGGGGTTTGTTGTTGGGAGACGGTCGGCCCGGTAAATGGGTGTCTCTTGGAGGCTGTTGGCTCAGTCGAGTCTAGTTCCTGCGGTCTCTAGCAAGGCTTATGGTCTATCTGTGGATCTGTGTCCTTGGGCTTTGTCCTTTTTCAAAAAATTTCTTGGCTTCGGCCTGGTGCCCTAAGAATGGGCCACCTTTTGTACCCTCCCTTTTTGGCATTCAGTGTCCTCTATAGCTTGGGTATTGTTTTCCCAAAAGTAATGAATGCAGCTGTGGACTCTTTCCGTTTATGAAGAGAAACATAAATTATGCTTACCTGATAATTTCCTCTTCTTCAGACGGAAAGAGTCCACAGCTCCCCACTCGAATGACTGGGGGAAGTGGGAGAGGTGGGAATGACTCCCCACCCGAATGACTGGGGGAAGTGGGAGAGGTATTTAAGCCTTTGGCTGGGCTTTCTTTGCCTCCTCCTGGTGGCCAGGTTCTGAATTTCCCAAAAGTAATAAATACAGCTGTGGACTTTTTCCGTCGGAAGAAAAGGAAGTTATCAGGTAAGCATAATTTATGTTTTTTGCTGCGACATGTGTGAGATGTGACTCTGGCAATGTGTGAACAGTCAGGTTTTTTCTTTCTTTTTGATTACTGCGCAGCCTGTTTTAGTTTGGCATGCTTTTTCTCGGCTGCAGGGGCGGTCCTGCATGGCACTCCATGTGACCGGGTGTGGCCTCATTCTCTTCCTTTTCCTGACAGTCGGTTGCAGGAGACGAAAACAATTTCTCTGTGGGTCTGGGTCATAGGAGGTGGTAAGTGTCCCGGCCATTGGGGTATAAAGGTGCCATTTACGTTTTCTATAGTCCAATTAAAGGCGCAAGCTATGGAGGACTCTGATGCGTTAGAGAGTACTCCCTCTTTACCTAAATCTAATGCCAGTGTTTATTGTGAGGAGGCTTCGGTATATCCGCCTGCTCAATTACGTTCCACATGCCTTGATAAAATAGTGATATCTAAAAAGAACAAGTTGTTTAGTACCACTGAGCCGTCCACCTCTGAGGGCTCTCCTTCCCGCGAGGTGCGTTCCCTACAATCATCTCAAATTACACATGCAGCTCCCCAGTGCACTACTAATCCTCCTGTGGGAGGGGCCCTGTGGCCGCCAGATTTTGCTGATCAGTTGCAAATGGTGGTGTCTGCGGCCTTCAGTGCTTTACCTCGCCCTGCTAAGCGCAAGCGAAAGGTCAAACATTGCTATCTTTCCCAGGGGTCATCTACTCCGTTGGATGTCTCTGAAACTAGATTATCCGCTGATGCAGAGGACTCCGATACTTCGGAGGAATCTTTCTCTGGGTCGGAATCTGTGGCCCCTAAACCTCCGGCTGCAGAGGAACCAGACTTTAGGTTTAGGATGGAGCACTTACACCTTTTTATTAAGAGGTGTTGGCTACTCTAGAGGTTCCGGAACCAAAGTTACCAGAGGAACCTTCTATTCCTAAGCTTGATAAAGTTTATGAGGACAGGGTGGTGCCCCAGACATCCCTGGTTCCGTAAGATGGTGAATATTATAAAGAATGAATGGGAGAGACTTGGTTCATCTTTCTCCCCTTCTTCTTTGTTTAAGAAATTGTTCCCGGTTCCTGATTCTCAGCTAGAATTGTGGGGATCTGTCCCTAAAGTGATGGATGCTATCTCCACGCTTGCTAAGCCACACCACTATCCCCGCTTAAGGATATTTAGTTGTTAAAGGAAACCCATGGATAAGAAAAAGACCAGGTTAAGAAAGATGTTTCAGCACACGGGGTTCGTATTTTCAACCTGCATCGGCGGTTGCTGCGATGGTGGGAGCCGCTACCTATTGGTGTGACTCTCTGTCAGAGATGATTGAGGTGGAGATTCCCCTCGATTAGATACAGGAAAGAATTAAAGCCCTGAGGGTAGTCTAATTCATTTATCTGTAATGCAAATATGCAGATTATTTGCTTGAATGCCAAGACATAAGGCTTTTCTGTTCTGGCCCAGAGGGCCCTGTGGTTGAATTCATGGTCTGCTGACATAACGTCCAAATCTAGATTGCTTTCCCCTTCCATTTAAATGAAAGGGTGTTTTCGGTCCAGGTCTGGTATCTATCATATTCACGGTCCACGGGGGGCAAGGGTGCCTTTCTACCGCTGGATAAAAAGAATAAACCTAAGGGTCCTAATTTTCGTCCCTTTCGTTTGGACAAGTCCTAACAAGAGCAGCCTGCCGCGAAGCCCGAGGCAGTCCCAAGCGAACTTGGAAACCATCTCAGTCTTGGAATAAAACCAAGCAGAGCAAAAAGCCCGCCGAGACGAAATCGGCAATGAAGGGTCGGCCCCCGATCCGTCTCTGGATCTCGAAGGGTTCAGACTACCCTCTTTTCACGGAGGCTTGGATGAGAGACCAGCAGGATCCTTGGGTTCTGGAGAAATTGCCCAGGGTTACAGGATGAGTTTCAAAACTCACCCTCCCAGGGGCAGATTCCTCTTGTCAAATCTATCGTCAAGACAGAGAAATAAGATGCCTTTCTAGAGTGCGTGAGGGATCTTTCCTCTCTAGGGGTATTTGTACCGGTACTTCTAGCAAAAAGAGGTCTGGGGTACTATTCAAACCTTTTCGTGATCCCAATGAAGGAGGGCAGTTTTTGCCTAATTCTAGACCTTAAGTGTTTAACGAAATTTTGTCTGTCTCATCGTTCAAGATGGAGATGAAAATGTCTATTCTGCCCTTAGTTTAAGAGGGTTACACTTACCTTCATGTACCAGTACACAAGGATCACTTCAAGTTTCTAAGATTCGCTTTTCAGGACCAGCACCAGTTTGTAGCTCTCCCCTTCGGTCTGGCTACTGCTCCAAGAGTCTTTACGAAAATTCTGGGAGCTCTGCTCGCGGGTGGCGAAATCCAGAGGTATTGGCAGTAGCTCCTTATCTGGACGTCATCCTGATCCAGGCTCAGTCCTGCCGGCCCATTCAAGAGCTCTTCTACTTCGAATCTCATGGATGGAAGATAAACTCAGGAAAAAAGTTCTCTGGTTCCCAGTACCAGAGTGGAGTTCCTTGGAACGATAATAGACTCCATATCCATGAAAATATTCCTGACAGACAGAGACGTTGCCAAAATTGCCTCAAGCTGCTTGCCATTCAGTCCTCCTCAAGGCCATCTGTGGAGGTATTGGGCTCATGGTATCCAGTATAGATGTCATTCTATTCGCCAGGCTCCATCTACCTCCTCTTTAGTTGTGCATGCTGAGGTAATGGAACGGTGATCACTCGGATCTATCCCAACAGATCTCTCTGGACAACACGGACGAGGGAATCCCTCTCTTGGTGGCTCCTATCCAGATCAGCTGTCCCAGGAGTACATCCTTACTGAGGACCATCCTGGGTGATTGTGACTACGGACGTGAGCCCCTCAGGATGTGGAGCCTTTTTGGGGGTGCCAGGAAGGCACAGGGCAGGTAGAATCAGGAGGAATCGCTTCTTCCATATCAACATTCTGGAACTTCGAGCGATCTTCAACACTCTGAGGGCTATGGCCCCTTCTGGGGTTGTCCCAGTTCATCAGATTCCAGTCGGACAACATACCTCAGTGGCTTACATCAACCATCAGGGGGGACAACTGGGAGGCGGATTTTCTCAGCAGACAATTGTTTCATCCGGGGGAATGGTCTCTTCACCCCAAAGTGTTTGCAGAGATTTGCAACAGATGGAGATAGATCTCATGGCGTTCAGACCTCAACTTCAAGCTACCCAGGTACGGGGTCGCGGTCCAGGGATCCCCAGGTAGAACTGATAGATGCCTTAGCAGTGCCTTGGGGATTCAACCTAGTCTACATATTTCCACCGTTACCACTTCTACCTCGAGTATGTGGCCCGGATCAAGCAGGAGCATAGCATCAACTATTCAGATTCCTCCGTCGTGGCCGCAGAGGATGTGGTTTGCAGATCTGGTGGGGATGTCATTGTCTCCTCATGGAGGTTGCCCTGTCGCAGGT
Organism: Bombina bombina; assembly: GCF_027579735.1. Lineage (NCBI taxonomy): Eukaryota > Metazoa > Chordata > Amphibia > Anura > Bombinatoridae > Bombina > Bombina bombina. The sequence goes on from NC_069502.1 coordinate 874,998,194, forward strand.
ATCTGCTGGCACAGGGCCCCTTTGTACATCAAATTCTATATTCTCTGAGGCTGGACTGTGCAGACATTTGAACGCTTAGTCTTAGCCAGGAGAGGGTTTTCTGAGAGTGTGATTGATACTCTCATTCAGTCCAGGAAGCCGGTCACCTGATGCAATCTATCATAAGATGTGGAGGACCTACTTTCTCTGGTTTGAGACTCATGGATATTCCCTGGCATAAGGTCAGAGTATCCAGGATTCTTTCCTTCCTCCAGGACCGTTTGGAGAAGACACTTGCCCGCCAGTTCGCTAAAGGGACAGATTTTTAGCTGGGTTGTTACACGAGAAGCTCGCTAAACTTCCTGATATACAGTCTTTTGTTCAGGCTCTATCCAGGATCAGGCTTGTATTTAGACATTCTGCTCCGCCCTTGGAGTTTGAATTCTTAGGGTTTTGCAGAAAATCTCCGTTTGAGCCTATGCATTCTCTTGACATAAAGATACTGTCTTGTAAGGTTCTTTGTCTACTGGCTATTGCTTTGGCACGCAGAGTCTCTGAGTTGGCGGTCTTGCAATGTGAGCCTCCTTACCTGGTCTTTTCATGCCGATAAGGCTGTCCTTTTGCACTGGGTTGGGTTTTCTCCCTAAGGTTGTGTCTGATCGCAACATTAATCAGGAGATTGTAGTTCCTTCCTTGTGTCCTAACCCTTCTTCAAAAGGAACGGTTACTTCTTAACTTGGATGTGGAAGCGCAAAGGACAGAAGGTTTCTCCCACTTCCTTATCTTTTTGTCTGAGGAGCATGATCGCTTGGCTTATGAGACAGCGGTACATAAAGCCTCTTTAGAGGATTACAGCTCACTCAACTAGAGCTGTGGCTTCTTCTTGGGCCTTCAAGAATGAGGCCCTCTATGGAGCAGATTTGTAAGGTGGGCTACCTGGTCCTCCTTACATACTTTTACAAAGTTTTACAAATTTGATGTTTTGTGCTTCGGCTGATGCGGCTTTTGGGAGAAAGGTTTTGCAGGCTGTTGGTGCCCTCAGGCTCCCGTTTTTTTCCTTCAATGTCCTCTAGAGCTTGGGTATTTGTTTCCCACAAATAATGAATGAAGCCATAGACTCTCCTCATATTAAGATGGAAAACATACATTATGCTTACCTGATAATTTAATTTCCATCTGTACAAGGAGCGTCCACGGCCCCCACCCATTTCTCCGTTGGGCCGACCTAAATTTATTTTGGTTTTTCTTCTGCACCATTTATACCCTGATATTTGTCCTACTGTTCTTGTTCCCTGGGGGATGAGGGGGAGGTATTTAAACCTTTGTCCGGGGGTGTCTTTGCCTGCTTCTGGTTGGCCAGGTTCTGTATTCCCACAATTAATGAATGAAGCCGTGGACTCTCCTCCTACAGATGGAAATGAAATTATCAGGTAAGCATAATTTATGTTTTTGCCTTCAAATAAATGTATAAGTTTTTTGCAATATTTTCCTAAACTTAGTGAATTAAGTTCTGACCTTCAGCATAGTGACGTATCCTCTACTGATGGGGTCTCCTCTGATTCAGAGGATGCCACGTCAGAGACTGATATAGACAAAAAAAAATTATTTAAGTTATAATATATTCGTTCTCTCTCTTAAAGTGAAGTTTTATTTACTTTGGGTATTGAGGTGTCTAAATCTCCTGATGATAAAGCTAGTAATTGTCTAAATTCTGTATTTCCTATTACTGACGCTATCTCTTATGTGATTGATAAAGAATGGTCTAAGTCTGGTAACTCTTTTAACCCTTCTTCTAATTTTATGAAATTGTATCCTTTACCTGTAGCAAAGGATCCTTTAGATAGGAAGCTTAAATCTTATCCAAGAAGGGCATATTTACATTCTGGCTATATTTTTAGACTTGTTATATTTATGGCTGATGTTGCTGCTGTTTCTACTTTTTGGTTGGACAGTTTAGCACAGCAGTTGTCTTCAGATTCTGAATTATCTAACATTATTGTTTTACTTCAACATGCAAATCATTTTATTTGTGATGCTATATTTGATGTTAGGAAGATCAATGTCAAATCCATGTCTTTAGCCATTCTAATTAGAAGAGCTTTATGGCATAAATCTTGGAATACTGACATGGTGTATAAAACTAGATTATTATCTCTCTCTTTTCAAGGTAAAGATCTTTTTGGTTCACAATTGGATTCTATTATCTCTACTGTTACTGGGGGTAAGGGAGTTTTCTGCCCCAAGACAAAAAAATCTAAGGGTAGATTTAAAGCTCCCAACGTCTTTGTTTCTTTCGTCAGAATAGAGAACAGAAAACCACTCCTTCCCCTAAGGCCTCTGGCTCTAATTGGAGACCATCTCCGAATTGGAATAAATCCAAGCCTTGCCCTAAACCTATATGACAGTGCGCGCCCTCAAGCCATTTCTTCTGGTAGGGGCAGACTAAACCTATTTCAAAGAGCTTGGACAGACTCTGTCCAAAATCAGTGAATTCAGAATATAATTTCTTAGGGGTGTCAAATAGATTCAAAATAAGACTTCCTTTGGGAAGATTCTTTCTTACCCATGTAACAAAAAAAAAAAGAAAACAGTAAAAGCTCAGGGTCTATTCATTGTACCTATGAAGGAAAATTCTTTCAGACCTATTTTATAAGAGTCCCAACTTTCAAGATGGTGACTATAAGGACTATTCTGCCTTTTGTTCAGCAAGGTCACTTCATGTCCACAATAGACCTTTCAGGACGCTTACCTTCACAATCCGATTCATCCAGATCCACTATCGTTTTCTGAGATTCTCTTTTCTAAACAAGCATACCAAATATGTCGCTCTTCCGTTTGGCCTTCCAACAGCACCAAGAATATTCTTAATAGTTTTAGGTGCCCTTCTATCTGTAATCAGAGAGAAGGTGCTGAAGTGTTTCCTTATTTGGACAATATCTTGGTACTAGCTCAATCTTTTCATTTAGAAGAATCTCACTAAACAACTAGTGTGGTTTCTTCAAAGACATGTTGGAAGATCAATTTACAAAAAGAGATTCAGTGTCCATGACTCTTTCTCTGACAGACCAGAGACAAATGAAGTTGGTTTTAGCTTGTCTAAACCTTCAGTCTCTATCATTCCCTTCAGTGGCTATGTGCATGGAAGTTTTAGGTCTCATGATTGCAGCATCGGACGCAATCCCCTTTGCTCGTTTTCATATTAGGCCTCTACAGCTTTGTATGTTGCACCAATGGTGCAGGGATTATACTCTGATATCACAACTTATATACTTAAATCCCAACACTCAACTCTCTCTGACTTGGTGGTTAGACCATCACCTTATTGTTCAAGGAGCCTCCTTGGTTCGTCCTTCCTGGACTGTGATCTCAACAGATGCAAGTCTCTCAGGTTGGGGAGCTGTCTGGGGGGTCTCTGACAGCACAAGGGGTTTGGAATCCTCAAGAGGCAAGGTTACCAATCAATATTTTATAACTCCGTGCTATTTTCAGAACTCTTCAGACATGGCCTCTAATGCAGAGGGAACTTTTCACTTGTTTTCAAACAGGCAGTATCACAACAGTGGCATATGTCAATCATCAAGGAGGGACTCGCAGTCCTTCAGCAATGTAGGAAGTATCTCCGATACTTTCTTGGACGGAATCCAACTGTTGTCAAATTTCTTCGATTCATATCCCAGGTGTAGACAGTTGGGAAGCGGATTATCTCAGCCGTCAGACTTTACATCCGGGGGAGTGGTCTCTCCATACAGATGTGTTTTTTTCATCTTGTACAGATGTGGGGTCTTCCAGAAATAGATCTGATGGCCTCTAGTCTAAACAAGAGCTTCCCAGATAAACTTTCCAGGTCCAGGGATCCTCAGCTGGTGGATGCCTTAGCAGTTCCTTGGCTTTTACCAATCTGCTTATATTTTTCCTTCTTCCAAGGGTGATCTCCAAGATTGTAATGGAACAATCTAATGCGTTTCCTGATAGCACCAGCATGGCCTCACAGGTTTTGGTATGCAGGATCTTGTCCGGATGTCCAGTTGCCAGCCTTGGCCACTTCCTTTAAGGTCAGACCTTCTGTCTCAAGAGCCTTTTTTCCATCAGGATCTCAAATCTCTAAATTTGAAGGCCTGGAAATTGAACGCTTAGTGCTAAGTCATAGAAGTTTCTCTGACTCAGTTATTAGCAATATGATACAGGCTCGTGAGTCTGTTTCAAGGAAAATGTATCTTCGGGTTTGGAAAACCTATATTTCATGATGTTCCACTCATAATTATGATTGGCATTCTTTCAGAATTCCTAGGATTTTACAGTTTCTTCAGGATGGTTTGGATAAGGTTCGTCTGCAAATACTTTGAAAGGTCAAATTTCTCCACTTTCTGGAGAAATTGCTAAACTTCTGATATTCATTGTTTTGTTCAGGCTTTGATTTGTAATAAACCTGTTATTAAATCTATTTCTCCTCTTGGAGTCTCAATTTGGTTTTGAAAATTTTACAGGCTCCTTCTTTTGAGCCTCTGCATTCTCTGGATATTAAATTACTTTCTTGGAAAGTGTTATTTCTTTTGGCTATCTTTTCTGCTAGAAGAGTTTCTGAATTGTCTGCTCTCTCTTGAGTGTCTACTTATCTGATTTCTCATCAAGCTAAAGCTGTTTTGTGGACTTCATTTAAATTTTTGCCTAAAGTTGTGAATTCTAACGACATTAATAGGGAAATTGTTGTTCCTTTCCTTTTGTCCTAATCCTAAGAATACTCTTATACTCTTGAAAGGTCTTTGGTGGTTAGACCATCACCTTATTGTTCAAGGAGCCTGCTTGGTTCGTCCTTCTTTGGATGTGGTAAGAGCTTTGAAATATTATATTGAGGCTACTAAAGATTTCAGAAAGACTTCTAGTCTATTTGATATTTTTTCTGGCTCCAGGAAAAAGGTCAGAAAGCCTCTGCCATTTATCTGGGCATCTTGGTTGAAACTTTTTATTCACAAAGCTTATTTGGAAGTGGGGCAGTCTCCGCCTCAGATAATTACAGCTCATTTTACTAGATCAGTTGCCACTCCTTGGGCTTTCAAGAATGAAGCTTCAGTTGATCAAATTTGCAAAGCAGCAACTTGGTCTTCTTTGTGCATCTTGGGTTTATATCCCATACGTCACTAGCTCATGGACTCTTGCCCACTCTTGCCACTTACATGAAAGAAAAAAAAAATTATGTAAGAACTTAATTAATTTCTTTCATAGTGGCAAGAGTCCATGAGACCCACCCTATTTTTTGTGGTTATGATTTTTTTGTATACAGCACTTTATTTTTTCCAGTTCTTCTTTTTGTATGCTTTTAACTCCTTCTTTTACACCCTCACCATTTGACTACACGTTAAACTAAGGTATGAGTGAGGTGGGAGGTGTATTTATAGGCATTTTGAGGTTTTGGAAACTTTGCCCCCTCCTGGTAGGATAGGAATGTATATCCCATACGTCACTAGCTCATGGACTCTTGCCACTATGAAAGAAATGAATTTATCAGTAAAGTTCTTACATAAATTATGTTTCTCCTGTTAAGTGTAGTCAGTCCACGGGTCATCCATTACTTATGGGATTATATCTCCTCCCTAACAGGAAGTGCAAGAGGATCACCCAAGCAGAGCTGCTATATAGCTCCTCCCCTCTACGTCATACCCAGTCATTCTCTTGCACCTAACTAATAGATAGGACGTGTGAGAGGACTGTGGTTGTTAAACTTAGTTTTTATTTCTTCAATCAAAAGTTTGTTATTTTAAACGGCACCGGAGTGTGTTGTTTCTTCTCAGGCAGCATTAGAAGAAGAATCTACCTGAGTTTGTGTATGATCTTAGCGGTCGTAACTAAGATCCACTTGCTGTTCTCGGCCATTCTGAGGAGTGAGGTAACTTCAGAACAGGGGATAGCAGGCAGGGCTCACCTGCAAGGAGGTATGTTGCAGTATATTATTTTCTAAGGAATGGAATTGACTGAGAAAATACTGCTAATACCGATGTAATGTAAGTGCAGCCTTAAATGCAGTAGTAGCGACTGGTATCAGGCTGATATGTATGTATGTATACACTGAGGTATTTCTGGGGAATGGAATTTCACTAAGAAAATACTGTATATATTTAAGTAATATTTGAGCCTCCACTGCAGTGAAAGCGACTAGCAGCAGGCTTATTAATAACATTTCATAATTTTATTTTTAAAACGTTTACTGGCATGTTAATCGTTTTTTTCTGAGGTACTTGGTGATAAAACTTTATGGGCATGATTTTTACCACATGGCTGTCGTTTGTTTCTGAATAAAATCAGTTTACTGAGCTTCCCCACTGTTGTAATATGAGTGGGAGGGGCCTATTTTAGCGCTTTTTTGCGCAGTAAAAATTTAGTCACAGTCTTCCTATTTCTTCCTCCATGATCCAGGACGTCTCTACAGAGCCCAGGGGTCTCCAAAACTAGTTTTGAGGGAGGTAATCACTCACAGCAGACCTGTGAGAGTGTGTTTTGACTGTGATAAAAACGTTAATATTAAATTGTTATCCGTTTTTGGGTACTAAGGGGTTAATCATCCATTTGCTGGTGGGTGCAATCCTTTGCTAACTTAATGCATTTACTGTGAAAATTTGGTTGCTATAACTAATTTGGTTCATTGTTATTTCAACTGTGACAGTTTTTTTTTTTTTTTGTGCTTCTTAAAGGCACAGTAGCGTTTTTTATATTGCTTGTAAATTTATTTGAAAAGTATTTTCCAAGCTTGCTAGTCTCATTGCTAGTCTGTTTAAACATGTCTGACACAGATGAATCTCTTTGTTCAATATGTTTAAAGGCCAATGTGGAGCCCAATAGAAATTTGTGTACTAATTGCATTGATGCTACTTTAAATAAAAGCCAATCTGTACATGTAAAGAAAATTTCACCAGACAACGAGGGGGAAGTTATGCCGACTAACTCTCCTCACGTGTCAGTACCTTCGCCTCCCGCTCAGGAGGTGCGTGATATTGTGGCGCCAAGTACATCAGGGCGGCCCATACAAATCACTTTGCAAGACATGGCTAATGTTATGACTGAAGTACTATCTAAATTGCCAGAATTTAGGGGTAAACACGATCACTCTGGGGTAAGAACAGAGTGTGCTGATAATAATAGAGCCATGTCTGATACTGCGTCACAATTTGCAGAACATGAGGACGGAGAGCTTCATTCTGTGGGTGACGGATCTAATCCAAGTAAACTGGACTCAGACATTTCAAATTTTAAATTTAAGCTTGAGAACCTCCGTGTATTACTAGGGGAGGTATTAGCGGCTCTGAATGATTGTAACACGGTTGCAATTCCAGAGAAATATGTAGGCTGGATAAATATTTTGCGGGTACCCGGCGTGTACTGACGTTTTTCCTATACCTAAAAGGCTTACAGAAATTGTTAACAAGGAGTGGGATAGACCCGGTGTGCCTTTTTCACCCCCTCCTATATTTAGAAAAATGTTTCCAATAGACGCCACCACACGGGACTTATGGCAGACGATCCCTAAGGTGGAGGGAGCAGTTTCTACTCTGGCTAAGCGCACCACTATCCCGGTGGAGGATAGCTGTGCTTTTTCAGATCCAATGGATAAAAAGTTAGAGGGTTACCTTAAGAAAATGTTTGTTCAGCAAGGTTTTTATATTACAACCCCTTGCATGCATTGCGCCTCTCACGGCTGCGGCGGCATTCTGGTTTGAGTCTCTGGAAGAGACCCTTAGCACAGCTCCATTGGATGAGATTATAGACAAGATTAAAGTCCTTAAGCTAGCTAATTCATTTATTTCTGATGCCGTAGTACACTTAACTAAACTTACGGCTAAGAACTCCGGATTCGCCATTCAAGCGCGTAGAGCGCTGTGGCTTAAATCCTGGTCAGCCGATGTGACTTCTAAATCTAAATTACTTAACATCCCTTTCAAAGGGCAGACATTATTCGGGCCCGGTTTGAAAGAAATTATCGCTGACATTACTGGAGGTAAGGGCCATGCCCTGCCTCAAGACAGGGCCAAACCAAGGGCTAAACAGTCTAATTTTCGTGCCTTTCGTAACTTCAAGGCAGGAGCAGCATCAACTTCCTCCGCTCCAAGACAGGAAGGAACTGTTGCTCGCTACAGACAGGGCTGGAAACCTAACCAGTCCTGGAACAAGGGCAAGCAGGCCAGAAAACCTGCTGCTGCCCCTAAGACAGCATGAAGTGAGGGCCCCAGATCCGGAAACGGATCTAGTGGGGGGGGCAGACTTTCTCTCTTCGCCCAGGCTTGGGCAAGAGATGTCCAGGATCCCTGGGCGTTAGAGATCATATCTCAGGGATATCTTCTGGACTTCAAAGCTTCTCCTCCAAAAGGGAGATTTCATCTTTCAAGGTTGTCAGCAAACCAGATAAAGAAAGAGGCGTTTCTACGCTGTGTACAAGACCTTTTACTAATGGGAGTGATCCACCCAGTTCCGCGGTCGGAACACGGACAAGGGTTTTACTCAAATCTGTTTGTGGTTCCCAAAAAATAGGGAACCTTCAGACCAATCTTGGACTTAAAGATCCTAAACAAATTCCTAAGAGTTCCATCGTTCAAAATGGAAACTATTCGGACCATCTTACCTATGATCCAAAAGGGTCAGTACATGACCACAGTGGATTTAAAGTATGCCTACCTTCACATACCGATTCACAAGGATCATTACCGGTATCTAAGGTTTGCCTTCCTAAACAGGCATTACCAGTTTGTAGCTCTTCCCTTCGGGTTAGCTACAGCTCCAAGAATCTTTACAAAGGTTCTGGGCTCTCTTCTGGCGGTACTAAGACCGCGAGGAATAGCGGTAGCTCCGTACCTAGACGACATTCTGATACAAGCGTCAAGTTTCCAAACTGCCAAGTCTCATACAGAGTTAGTTCTGGCATTTCTAAGGTCGCATGGGTGGAAGGTGAACGTAGAAAAGAGTTCTCTATTGCCACTCACAAGAGTTCCCTTCTTGGGGACTCTTATAGATTCTGTAGAAATGAAAATTTACCTGACAGAGGACAGGTTATCAAAACTTCTAAATGCTTGCCGTGTCCTTCATTCCATTCAACACCCGTCAGTGGCTCAATGCATGGAGGTAATCGGCTTAATGGTAGCGGCAATGGACATAGTACCTTTTGCACGCCTGCATCTCAGACCGCTGCAATTGTGCATGCTAAGTCAGTGGAATGGGGATTACTCAGATTTGTCCCCTATGCTAAATCTGGATCAAGAGACCAGAGATTCTCTTCTATGGTGGCTTTCTTGGCCACATCTGTCCAGGGGGATGCCCTTCAGCAGGCCAGATTGGACGATTGTGACAACAGACGCCAGCCTGCTAGGTTGGGGCGCTGTCTGGAATTCCCTGAAGGCTCAGGGATCATGGACTCAGGAGGAGAGACTCCTTCCAATAAACATTCTGGAATTAAGAGCAGTTTTAAATGCTCTTCTGGCTTGGCCTCAGTTAGCAACTCTGAGGTTCATCAGGTTTCAGTCGGACAACATCACGACTGTGGCTTACATCAACCATCAGGGAGGGACAAGGAGTTCCCTAGCGATGATGGAAGTCTCAAAGATAATTCGCTGGCAGAGTCTCACTCTTGCCACCTGTCAGCGATCCACATCCCAGGCGTGGAGAACTGGGAGGCGGATTTCCTAAGTCGCCAGACTTTTCATCCGGGGGAGTGGGAACTTCATCCGGAGGTGTTTGCCCAACTGCTTCATCATTGGGGCAAACCAGATCTGGATCTCATGGCGTCTCGCCAGAACGCCAAGCTTCCTTGTTACGGATCCAGGTCCAGGGACCCGGGAGCGGTACTGATAGATGCTGTGACAGCACCTTGGGTTTTCAACATGGCTTATGTGTTTCCACCCTTCCCGATGCTTCCTTGATTGATTGCCAGGATCAAACAGGAGAGAGCATCGATGATTCTAATAGCGCCTGCGTGGCCACGCAGGACCTGGTATGCAGATCTAGTGAACATGTCGTCCTGTCCACCATGGTCTCTGCCTCTGAGACAGGACCTTCTGATTCAGGGTCCTTTCAAACATCCAAATCTAATTTCTCTGAGGCTGACTGCATGGAGATTGAACGCTTGATTCTATCAAAGCGGGGATTCTCGGAGTCAGTGATTGATACCTTAATACAGGCTAGGAAACCTGTTACCAGGAAAATTTACCATAAAATATGGCGTAAATACTTATATTGGTGCGAATCCAAGAGTTACTCATGGAGTAAGGTTAGGATTCCTAGGATATTGTCTTTTCTACAAGAAGGTTTAGAAAAGGGTTTATCTGCTAGTTCGTTAAAGGGACAGATCTCAGCTCTGTCTATCCTTTTACACAAACGTCTGTCAGAAGTTCCAGACGTTCAGGCTTTTTGTCAGGCTTTGGCTAGGATTAAGCCTGTGTTTAAGACTGTTGCTCCGCCGTGGAGCTTAAACTTAGCTCTTAACGTTCTGTAAGGTGTTCCGTTTGAACCCCTTCATTCCATTGATATCAAGCTGTTATCTTGGAAAGTTCTGTTTTTAATGGCTATTTCCTCGGCTCGAAGAGTCTCTGAGTTATCGGCCTTACATTGTGATTCTCCTTATCTGATTTTTCATTCAGACAAGGTAGTCCTGCGTACTTAACCTGGGTTCTTACCTAAGGTAGTCACTAACAAGAATATCAATCAAGAGATTGTTGTTCCATCATTGTGCCCTAACCCTTCTTCAAAGAAGGAACGACTTCTGCACAATCTGGACGTCGTCCGTGCCCTGAAATTTTATTTGCAGGCAACTAAGGATTTTCGTCAAACTTCTTCCCTGTTTGTCGTTTATTCTGGACAGAGGAGAGGTCAAAAAGCTTCGGCTACCTCTCTCTCTTTTTGGCTTCGTAGCATAATACGTTTAGCATATGAGACTGCTGGACAGCAGCCTCCTGAAAGGATTACAGCTCATTCTACTAGAGCTGTGGCTTCCACTTGGGCCTTTAAGAATGAGGCCTCTGTTGAACAGATTTGCAAGGCTGCAACTTGGTCTTCACTTCACACTTTTTCAAAATTTTACAAATTTGACACTTTTGCTTCTTCGGAGGCTGTTTTTGGGAGAAAGGTTCTACAGGCAGTGGTTCCTTCCGTGTAAAGATCCTGCCTTTCCCTCCCGTCATCCGTGTACTTTTAGCTTTGGTATTGGTATCCCATAAGTAATGGATGACCCGTGGACTGACTACACTTAACAGGAGAAAACATAATTTATGCTTACCTGATAAATTCCTTTCTCCTGTAGTGTAGTCAGTCCACGGCCCGCCCTGTTGTTTAAGGCAGGTCTAAAATTTTTAAATTAAACTCCAGTCACCACTGCACCCTGTAGTTTCTCCTTTCTCGTTTGGTTTCGGTCGAAAGACTGGGTATGACGTAGAGGGGAGGAGCTATATAGCAGCTCTGCTTGGGTGATCCTCTTGCACTTCCTGTTAGGGAGGAGATATAATCCCATAAGTAATGGATGACCCGTGGACTGACTACACTACAGGAGAAAGGAATTTATCAGGTAAGCATAAATTATGTTTTTTACAGGTCTCTGTAAGGAGTGGCTTCCTTTCATACCGGGTGAGCTGCCGGACAGCTACATGGGCACGTAAGTGCCTTTTTTTTGTCTTCTGGGGCTAGGAGGCTGGCACTGAAGGGGTTAACCGTTAATTTGCAACTATTTGGGACTAAATTACCCTATGTTTGGGGTTAGTTATAGCAGTGTGCAGACTCTATGAAATGTGTTGTGGAGATAGGGGTTAACCTTCTTTATGAATAGAAAGGAGTTATTCCATTTGTTGGCTCAGAATATTTATTATTGAGATTCTGCTATTGTTTTATTTAGAGAATCTATCCGCTATATTTAGAGTTCTGCGGCCAAAGGGGTGCGTTAGCTACGCATGCTTTTTTTTCCCCGCACCTTTTAAATACCGCTGGTATTTAGAGTTCACAGAAGGGCTGCGTTAGGCTCCAAAAAGGGAGCGTAGAGCATAATTTACCACCACTGCAACTCTCAATACCAGCGGTGCTTACGGACGCGGCCAGCTTCAAAAACATGCTCGTGCACAATTTCCCCATAGGAAACAATGGGGCCGTTTGAGCTGAAAGTCTAACACCTGCAAAAAAGCAGCGTTCAGCTCCTAACGCAGCCCCATTGTTTCCTATGGGGAAACACTTCCTACGTTTGCACTTAACACCCTAACATGTACCCCGAGTCTAAACACCCCTAACCTTACACTTATTAACCTCTAATCTGCCGCCCCCGCTATCGCTGACCCCTGCATATTATTATTAACCCCTAATCTGCCGCTCCATACACCGCCGCAACCTACATTATCCCTATGTACCCCTAATCTGCTGCCCCTAACACCGCCGACCCCTATATTATATTTATTAACCCCTAATCTGCCGCCCCCAACGTCGCCGCCACCTACCTACACTTTTTAACCCCTAATCTGCCGACCGGACCTCACCGCTACTATAATAAATTTATTAACCCCTAATCCGCCTCACTCCCACCTCAATAACCCTATAATAAATAGTATTAACCCCTAATCTGCCCTCCCTAACATCACCGACACCTAACTTCAAGTTTTAACCCCTAATCTGCCGACCGGACCTCACCGCTACTCTAATAAATGTATTAACCCCTAAAGCTAAGTCTAACCCTAACACTAACACCCCCCTATGTTAAATATAATTTAAATCTAACAAAATAAATTAACTCTTATTAAATAAATGATTCCTATTTAAAGCTAAATACTTACCTGTAAAATAATATAGCTACAATATAAATTATAATTATATTGTAGCTATTTTAGGAATAATATTTATTTTACAGGCAACATTTTATTTATTTTAACCAGGTACAATAGCTATTAAATAGTTAATAACTATTTAATAGCTACCTAGTTAAAATAATTAAAACATTACCTGTAAAATAAATCCTAACCTAAGTTACAATTAAACCTAACACTACACTATCAATAAATTAATTAAATAATATACCTACAATTAAATACAATTAAACCTAACACTATACTATCAATAAATTAATTAAATACAAATACATACAATTAAATAAACTAACTAAAGTACAAAAAATAAAAAAAGAACTAAGTTACAAAAAATAAAAAAATTATTTACAAACATTAGAAAAATATTACAACAATTTTAAGCTAATTACACCTACTCTAAGCCCCCTAATAAAATAACAAAGCCCCCCAAAATAAAAAAATGCCCTACCCTATTCTAAAATAAAAATTGAAAAGCTCTTTTACCTTACCAGCCCTTAAGGCCTTTTGCTGGGCATGCCCCAAAGAATTCTGCTCTTTTGCCTGTAAAAAAAAACATACAATACCCCCCCCCAACATTACAACCCACCACCCACATACCCCTAATCTAACCCAAACCCCCCTTAAATAAACCTAACACTAAGCCCCTGAAGATCTCCCTACCTTATCTTCACCATGCCGGGTATCACTGATCCGTTCAGAGGAGGCTCCGAAGTCTTCATCCAAGCCCAAGCGGGGGCTGAAGAGGTCCATCATCCGGCTGAAGAGGTCCATCATCGGGCTGAAGAGGTCCATCATCCGGCTGAAGAGGTCCATCATCGGGCTGAAGTCTTGATCCAAGCGGGGGCTGAAGAGATCCATCATCCGGCTGAAGTCTTCTATCAAGCGGCATCTTCAATCTTCTTTCTTCCGGATCCATCTTCATCCCGCCGACGCGGAACATCCTGTAAGGCTTATTTCCTGAAGGAGACTTTTCCAATATGGTAATATTGGTGTACGTGATCTCAGCTGCAGATCTTATAGAGTTGTACCACTTAAGGAATATCTATTGGAACACTGTATCCAATAGCTTCTTGCTCAGTGGAATTATTGCTGTAGCTTAACAAATTGTAACTAGTATAGTATTACAATTTGTGAGTTGATGATAGTTGCTAAACAATCTTCCCCAACAATCCTTGTGAATCTAAAAGGGAATTATGATAGGCTTTGAACAACAACCCATTTGTTTAGTGTGATGACAGAGTAATCGATGTCTTGTGAGTTCATATGCAATTGGGAGCAGCAGATATTAAGATCACACTGTAACTGAAAAGAACTTGCAAGTACCTGAACTACAAGTGTCCGTATTCAGTTGGCTGCTGAGTACCTTTGATGTGCAGAGAGACGGTGATACAGTGTAGCCTTCCGCTCTCCTGAGCGGGGATGAGTGGGCGTTGACGGTCGGAAGCCGTGATTGACGGGTGACGTCACACGCTGATGTCGGAGCAGAGTTGCAGTAATCTTTGGTCTCCGTTAGCGGTATGTGAGTGTAAAGGAATCCGGAGCTTGGTATAGTGGATAATAGCCAATATCAGAGTGAGCAATGTGGCTTGAGATACAGTTAGTTTAGATGCCCAAATAAAGCAGACAGTAGAGAGAGTGATCCGTTCTGAACATTAAATCCTCAGATTTGCTGCAGCACAAACTGCGAGATTTTGTAATCCAGAATGAGAGTGTTAGTTAGAGAACTAACAATGGAATCTTCTTTTGTTATACTTTCAACATGTAGCTTAGGAGCTTGCAGCTTCTTGAGAGAAATCAACAACAATACTAAGCACTAGGAACAGGGCGTAGCTAGAATTTAAAGGGCAGGAACAGTATGACACAACAGTGGGCGGCAACAGGTAAGTTCCTGACACATCCATCCTGGCCGACGACTTCCTGACGAATGACGGTTCCTTTAAATGACGTCATCCAAGATGGCGTCCCTCGAATTCCGATTGGCTGATAGGATTCTATCAGCCAATCGGAATTAAGGTAGGAAAATTCTGATTGGCTGATGGAATCAGCCAATCAGATTCAAGTTCAATCCGATTGGCTGATCCAATCAGCCAATCGGATTGAGCTCGCATTCTATTGGCTGATCAGAACAGCCAATAGAATACGAGCTCAATCTGATTGGCTGATTCCATCAGCCAATCAGAATTCTCCTACCTTAATTCCGATTGGCTGATAGAATCCTAGCCAATCGGAATTCGAGGGACGCCATCAGTATTGGAACAAAGGAAATCAATTTAGGAAACCCGCAGCTGATTCTAAATCAAATTGATGACATTGTGGACTCACCATATCCGGAAATAAATAAAAAAAAGCATAAAAAATGTTTGTTTAATAATTTTTATTGGGGTTCAATTCAAGGCATACATATCATAAATGACAATAAGCTTCAAAATAATTCCATTGCATATAGCCAATATTAGTCAGGAAAGATGTACATCACACTTTTCTATGACAAATTATGACAAAATCTCTTAGGCCACTCCTGGACCTCCCTGTATATATATATATAAATATATAAATCTAGGCGACAGTGTCAATTTTGACGGCAAATTTCAATTTAGTCTTAGTTTTAGTCTTTTGACTAAAATGCCATTTTCTCCAACATTGGTGTATCCGGTCCACGGCTTCATCCTTACTTGTGGGATATTCTCTTCCCCTACAGGAAATGGCAAAGAGAGCACCCAGCAAGAGCTGTCCATATAGCCCCCCCTCTGGCTCCGCCCCCCAGTCATTCTCTTTGCTGCTCTGAACAAGTAGCATCTCCACGGGGATGGTAAAGAGTATGTGATGTTAGTTGTAGTTTTCTATTTCTTCTATCAAGAGTTTGTTATTTTAAAATAGTGCCGGTTTGTACTATTTACTCTACAACAGAAAATGAAGAAGATTTCTGTTAAAGAGGAATATGATTTTAGCAGTAGTAACTAAAATCTATTGCTGTTCCCACGCAGGGCTGTTGAAACCAGAGAACTTCAGTTGGGGGGAACAGTTTGCAGGCTTATCTGCTTCAGGTATGATCAGTCATATTTCTAACAAGACATGTTAATGCTAGAAGACTGTCAGTTTTCCCTTAAGGGGTAAGTAAGCCATTTTCTTAGACTCATAACAGATTAAGGCTTATAAATGGGCTCTATACTGGTTGACACTATTGTGGGCTAAATCGATTGATTTATTTCATATTTAGATGGCATTTTGAGTGTTTTGTGTAATTAAAAGCACTTTTGGGAACATTTTTATTCGCCTGGCATTTAGTTAGACTACTATTTCAGTCAGAAAGGCCCCTTCACTCTGGTATGCAGAGGAAGGAGGCCCCGTTTTCGCGCCTCAATTGCGCAGTTTACTTCCATGGCAGTGCATGCAGCTTCATTTGAGGGGTCCTGTGGCTACTAAAACGGACTCAGGAAGGTTTATTTCAGTGCTGAATAACTCTCAGGGAAGGTAAAAAGCTGCAGCAAGGCTGTGGCAGTGATTGTAGTGTACTAAAATTGTTGAATTGAACAAATAGCTCCGGTTTGCTCATTTTAAGGGTTAAAGTCTTGAAACTGGGTGTGCAATACTTTCAAGGCATTAGGACTCTGGGGTGCAAATTTTGTAAATATCGGACATTGCCTTCATAGTTTTTCAAAATATCAGAAATAAAGTGTGCTTGTTTATTATTTAAAGGGACAGTAACGCTTTTCTTTAAAAACGCTTTTATTGCATTATTAGCCTGCCAAATTCTGTCTAACATGTCTATACCTTCAGATGGCTTATGTTCTGTGTGTATGGAAGCCAAGGTGGTTCCCCCTATTAATGTATGCGCAAATTGTGTCATAGCGTCCAAACAAAGTAAGGACAGTACTGTCACATTTAATAAGATTGCCCAAGATGATTCTTCTAATGAAGGTAGTGGGGATAGTTCATCATCCGCTCCTTCTGTGTCAACACCAGTTTTGCCCACGCAGGCGATACCTAGTTCATCTAGCGCGCCAATGCTGGTTACTATGCAGCAATTAACTGCAGTAATGGATAATTCTATAGCAAATCTATTATCCAAACTGCCATCCTACCCTAGAAAGCGTGATTGCTCAGTTTTAAATACAGAAGATAAGCAGGTTGGCGCTGAGGACAATTTATCAGTTATACCCTCACATCAATCTGAATTGGCTGTGAGGGAGGGTCTGTCTGAGGGGAAATTTCTGATTCAGGAAAAGTTTCTCAGCAGGCAGACACTGATATCGTAACATTTAAATTTAAGTTAGAACATCTCCGCGCCCTGCTTAAGGAGGTCCTAACTACTCTTGATGATTGTGATTCTTTGGTAATTCCAGAGAAATTGTGCAAGATGGACAAATTCTTAGAGGTCCCAGTGCACGCTGATGCTTTTCCGATACCCAAGCGGGTGGCGGACATAGTGACTAAGGAGTGGGAAAAGCCAGGTATACCTTTTGTTCCACCTCCTATATTCAAGAAAATGTTCCCCATTATTGACCCCAGAAGGGACGCATGGCAAACGGTCCCTAAGGTTGAGGGGGCAGTGTCAACGTTAGCTAAGCGCACAACTATTCCTATTGAGGACAGTTGCGCTTTTAAAGATCCTATGGATAAAAAATTGGAAGGATTGCTAAAAAAGATATTTGTTCAGCAAGGTTTCCTTCTCCAACCAATCTCGTGCATTATTCCTGTCACCACGGCAGCGTATTTTTGGTTCGAGGAACTAGAAAATTCGCTCCAAAAAGAGACTCCATATAATGAAGTCATGGACAGAATTCACGCACTAAAGTTGGCTAATTCCTTTATTTTGGATGCCGCTTTCCAATTGGCTAAGTTAGCGGCGAAAAATTCAGGTTTTGCAATAGTGGCGCGCAGAGCGCTTTGGCTAAAATCCTGGTCGGCGGATGTGTCGTCCAAGAATAAATTGCTTAATATTCCTTTCAAGGGTAAGACCCTTTTCGGGCCGGAATTGAAAGAGATTATTTCAGACATTACTGGTGGAAAGGGACATGCCCTCCCACAGGATAGGCCTTTCAAGGCTAAGAACAAATCTAATTTTCGTTCCTTTCGCAATTTCAGGAACGGACCGAATCCTAACTCTGCGGCCTCCAGACAAGAAGGCAACTCTTCCCAGCCTAAACCAGCATGGAAACCATTGCAAGGCTGGAACAAGGGAAAACAGGCCAAAAAGCCTGCTGCTGCTACCAAGACAGCATGAAGGGGTAGCCCCCGATCCGGGACCGGATCTAGTAGGGGGCAGACTTTATCTCTTTGCTCAGGCTTGGGCAAGAGATGTTCCGGATCCCTGGGCACTAGAAATAGTCTCTCAGGGGTACCTTCTAGAGTTCAAGGAACTTCCTCCAAGGGGAAGGTTCCACATGTCTCGCTTATCTTCAGACCAGATAAAGAGACAGGCATTCTTACATTGCGTAGGAGACCTATTAAAGATGGGAGTGATACACCCGGTTCCAACAGCGGAACAAGGTCTGGGGTTTTACTCAAACCTGTTTGTAGTTCCCAAAAAAGAGGGAACTTTCAGGCCAATTCTGGATTTAAAAATTCTAAACAAATTCCTCAGAGTTCCATCGTTCAAAATGGAAACCATTCGAACGATTTTACCAACAATCCAGGAGGGTCAATACATGACTATCGTGGACTTAAAGGATGCGTACCTGCATATTCCGATCCACAAAAATCACCATCAGTTCCTGCGGTTCGCTTTCCTGGACAAACATTATCAGTTCGTGGCACTTCCCTTCGGTTTGGCCACTGCTCCCAGAATTTTCACAAAGGTGCTAGGGTCCCTTCTAGCGGTTTTAAGACCAAGGGGCATTACTGTAGCACCTTATCTAGACGACATTCTAATCCAGGCGTCGTCTCTTTCCAAAGCAAAGGCTCATACAGACATTGTTCTAGCCTTTCTCAGATCTCACGGGTGGAAGGTGAACATAGAAAAGAGTTCCCTGTCCCCGTCAACAAGAGTTCCCTTTTTGGGAACAATAATAGATTCTGTAGAAATGAAGATCTTCCTGACAGAGGTCAGAAAGTTAAAGCTTTTAAACACTTGTCAAGTTCTTCACTCTATTCTTCAGCCTTCCATAGCTCAGTGCATGGAAGTAGTAGGATTAATGGTTGCAGCAATAGACATAGTTCCTTTTGCTCGAATTCATCTAAGACCATTACAACTGTGCATGCTCAATCAGTGGAATGGGGACTATGCAGACTTGTCTCCCCAGATTCAAGTAGACCAGGTAACCAGGGATTCTCTCCGCTGGTGGTTGTCTCACGATCACCTGTCTCAGGGAATGAGTTTCCACAGACCAGAGTGGGTCATTGTCACGACCGACGCCAGTCTTTTAGGCTGGGGCGCGGTCTGGGACTCTCTGAAAGCTCAAGGTCTATGGTCTCGAGAAGAGTCTCTTCTTCCAATAAACATTTTAGAACTGAGAGCGATATTCAATGCGCTCCTGGCTTGGCCTCACCTAGCAAAGGCCAAATTCATAAGATTCCAGTCGGACAACATGACGACTGTAGCGTACATCAATCATCAGGGGGGGAACAAAGAGTTCCTTGGCGATGAAAGAGGTATCCAAGATAATCAAATGGGCCGAGGATCACTCCTGCCACCTATCTGCAATTCACATCCCAGGAGTGGACAACTGGGAGGCGGATTATTTGAGTCGTCAGACTTTTCATCCGGGGGAGTGGGAACTCCACCCGGAGGTTTTTGCCCAGTTAACTCAACTATGGGGCATTCCAGATATGGATCTGATGGCGTCTCGCCAGAACGCCAAGGTTCCTCGATACGGATCCAGATCCAGGGATCCCAAGGCGGCACTGGTGGATGCATTAGTGGCGCCTTGGTCGTTCAGCCTAGCTTATGTGTTTCCACCGTTCCCTCTCCTTCCCAGGCTTGTAGCCAGGATCAAACAGGAGAAGGCCTCGGTGATTCTAATAGCTCCTGCGTGGCCACACAGGACTTGGTATGCAGACCTGGTGAATATGTCATCGGCTCCACCATGGAAGCTACCTTTGAGGCAGGATCTTCTAGTACAAGGTCCATTCGAACATCCGTCTCTCTCCAACTGACTGCTTGGAAATTGAACGCTTGATTCTATCTAAGTGTGGGTTTTCAGATGCAGTTATAGATACTCTGGTTCAAGCCAGAAAACCTATAACTAGGAAAATTTACCATAAGATATGGCAAAAATATATCCGTTGGTGTGAATCCAAGGGATTCTCTTGGAGTAAAATTAAAATTCCTAGGATTCTTTCCTTTCTCCAAGAGGGTTTGGATAAAGGCGTTTGTACAGGCGTTAGTTAGAATTAAGCCTGTCTACAGACCTATGACTCCTCCTTGGAGCCTAAATTTAGTTCTTTCAGTTCTTCAGGGGGTTCCGTTTGAACCCATGCATTCCATAGATATTAAGTTACTATCTTGGAAAGTTCTGTTTTTGGTTGCTATTTCTTCTGCTAGAAGAGTTTCTGAATTATCTGCTTTGCAGTGTACTTCTCCCTATCTGGTATTCCATACAGATAAGGTAGTTTTACGTACCAAGCCTGGTTTTCTTCCAAAGGTAGTTTCTAACAGGAATATTAGCCAGGAAATTGTTGTTCCTTCTCTGTGTCCGAATCCAGTTTCAAAGAAGGAACGTTTGTTACACAATCTAGATGTGGTCCGTGCTTTAAAGTTCTATTTAGAAGCAACAAAGGATTTCAGACAGACATCATCCTTGTTTGTTGTGTATTCTGGTAAGAAGAGAGGGCAGAAAGCTACTGCTACCTCTCTTTCCTTTTGGCTGAAAAGCATCATCCGATTGGCTTATGAGACTGCCGGACGGCAGCCTCCTGAACGAATTACAGCTCACTCTACTAGAGCTGTGGCTTCCACATGGGCCTTCAAGAACGAGGCTTCTGTTGATCAGATCTGTAAGGCAGCGACTTGGTCTTCTCTGCATACTTTTGCCAAATTTTACAAATTCGATACTTATGCTTCTTCGGAGGCTATTTTTGGGAGAAAGGTTTTGCAAGCCGTGGTGCCTTCCGTTTAGGTAACCTGGTTTGCTCCCTCCCTTCATCCGTGTCCTAAAGCTTTGGTATTGGTTCCCACAAGTAAGGATGAAGCCGTGGACCGGACACACCAATGTTGGAGAAAACAGAATTTATGTTTACCTGATAAATTTCTTTCTCCAACGGTGTGTCCGGTCCACGGCCCGCCCTGGTTTTTAATCAGGTTTGAAAAATGTCTTTCTTTATACACTACAGTCGCCACGGCACCCTATAATTTCTCCTTTTTCTCCTAACCGTCGGTCGAATGACTGGGGGGTGGAGCCAGAGGGGGGGCTATATGGACTGCTCTTGCTGGGTGCTCTCTTTGCCATTTCCTGTAGGGGAAGAGAATATCCCACAAGTAAGGATGAAGCCGTGGACCGGACACACCGTTGGAGAAAGAAATTTATCAGGTAAACATAAATTCTGTTTTAGTTTTAGTTGTATTTTAGTCATCTGAATTGTTTTAGTTTTTAGTCGACTGAATCTCCAGTAGATTTTAGTCGACTAAAATCTAAGGGGTGTAGTTAAAGTGTAATGCATTATTTAAAGGGACATAATACTCATATGCTAAATCACTTGAAACTGATGCAGTATAACTGTAAAAAGCTGACAGGAAAATATCACCTGAGCATCTCTATGTAAAAAAGGAAGATATTTTACCTCACAATCTCCTCAGCTCAGTAGAGTAAGTTCTGTGTAAAAAGTTATACTCAGCTGTTGCTCAGCTGCAGGTAAAAAAAAATAAAAAATGAAGAAATGAACAGCAGCCAATCAGCATCAGCAATGCTGAGGTCATGAACTCTTTTACTGTGATCTCATGAGATTTCACTTAACTCTCATGAGATTTCATAGTAAACTTCCTTAAACTGAATAGGGAAATAAGATGAGTGTGCACGTAAGCTCACTCCCTTAGCTGTCCCGGGACAGACA
The DNA here is from genome assembly GCF_027579735.1 of Bombina bombina. Taxonomy (NCBI): domain Eukaryota; kingdom Metazoa; phylum Chordata; class Amphibia; order Anura; family Bombinatoridae; genus Bombina; species Bombina bombina. Next base: position 875,019,970 of record NC_069502.1, read on the forward strand.
TACTGATTTGCTGCTTAGAAGTCCTTTACAATGGGATGTGGCTACTGAGCAATTTTTGAGGTAAAATATCTTTCTTATTTTCAGCTTTTTACAGTTATGCTGCATCACTTTCAAGTGTTTCAACATTTGGGTATCATGTCCCTTTAAGCATTTCTCTATAATTTGCAAACTGATTATATACTCCAGGAGTAAACATAACACCTGTTAACATTGATGGTATTAAGGTTTAAACATGCAATACAAACACAGATTTAGCCATTGTGATATGTAACATCTTTATTAAACTTAAAATTAAATAAATCCAAGTTTCATAAACAAACAGAAGTGCAACTTTAAAATATAAAAAAACAAAACTGTAAACTGTATTGGCTGTATTGCACATAATACCCAATATAAAAACTTTAACAGTTCTCTGTTAATAATTAAAACAAGTAACTCAACACAGCATAAAGTTTGTGCAGCTAGCACAGGCACAGCATAACTTAAACCCATACTCGTGGGTTATGCTTATTTCTATAGGAAGAATCAATGATTGTTCACAGATTCGAAAAACTTTCGGCAACGATATTAGCACTGCTCTAGAACTTCCAAACTCATTATATACTCCTGGAGTAAAGTTTATTAACCTGTTTTTATTTATGGTATTAAGGTTTGAACATGCAATACAGATTTAACAGATTTAACTGTGGTATATAACGTATTTATTTTTCTTAAAATTTAATAAAATTAAGGTTTCGCAAATTTTACAAAAGAGCAGTAATTGGATATGGATTGATTATAAAACCTTGCATAAAATGTTTTCTTTTACTAGATACGACGAGTCCACGGATTCATCCTTTACTTGTGGGATATTATCCTCCTGCTAACAGGAAGTGGCAAAGAGCACCACAGCAGAGCTGTCTATATAGCTCCTCCCTTGACTCCACCCCCCAGTCATTCTCTTTGCCTATGCTAGTAATAGGAAGGGTAAAGTTAAGTGGTGATAAAATGATAGTTTTTAGTTTCTTCAATCAAGAATTTTTTATTTTAAATGGTACCGGAGAGTTTTATTTTTTCCTCAGGCAGGACATAGAAGAAGAATTCTGCCTTGAATTTGATGATCTTAGCAGTTGTAACTGAGATCCATATTGGTTCCCACAAAATTTGCTGAGGAGTACAAGAGAAATCTTCAGTGTGGGGAACGTTTTTTACTGCAAGCAGCATTAAGGTATGTGCAGTCATTTATATTCTGAGGAGACTGTTGTAGATCAGAATGGGCTGACATATTTCCCAGATTGGGAAGGGGTAAGCAGTAGTCCTGGTTAGGATGGTACTGTAAACCTGTGTATAATTATCCTTGTGAGAGATTTCAACAGGGGACACTTATGGGCTATATGGTTGAAGATACTGGGGCAGCCTAGAAACGCTTACTTTATTAAATATAAGACTTATCAGGGCTGACATTTTGTGATACTGAGGGGTCCAAATGGCATATATGTTTATTAGATAACATTTATTCATGGCCATTTTTCTTAAAACCGCTTCCCATGCGGTTGCTTAAGTTATTTACACATCGAGGATGATGGGCGGGGCCTAATTTCGCACCTCAGTGCGCAGTTAGAGCTTGGAGAGAACAGCAGCCATTAGCTCCGGTTGGGACCAGACTGTGAGGCTGTTTTTCGGAGTGAGACCGGATCGTTTTCCCAGTCCTTTGGGTCAGGTAGGCACCACAGCAGAGCTGTGGCGAGGTGCAGGGGCAGTTTAACAATTTTTCTCTTCATAACGCTTTTTGTGGGCTAAACACTCGAATTAAAGGATTAACTCTCCTGTTTACTTGTGGTGCAATATCCGATTGCACATTAGGTTCACACATAATCGAAAATGAATCAACGATTTAGCAATTTTGAAAAAACAGTGTACTCTTTTTATTCTTAAAGGCGCAGTACTCGTTTTTTTCTTTTTGCTTGTTTTTCCTATGTAATAAAGGTTGTTAACGACTTGTGCTGTTACTACTAGTCTGTTCAACTTGTCTGACATTGAAGAAAGTCAGTGTTCTTTGTGTTTAGAAGCCATTGTGGAACCCCCACTTCAAATGTGTCCCTCATGTACTGAAAGGGCCTTACATTGCAAAGAACATATTTTAGCTGATAAAAGTATGTCTCAGGATGATTCTCAGTCAGAAGAGAATCAGGTTATGCCATCTACTTTTCCCCAAGTGTCACAACCTTTAACGCCCGCCCAAGCGACGCCTAGTACTTCTAGCGTATCTAATTCTTTCACCCTGCAAGATATGGCTGCAGTTATGTCTACTACCCTTACAGAGGTATTATCTAAACTGCCAGGTTTACAGGGTAAGCGCAGCAGGTCAGGTATTAGAGTAAATGCTGAGCCCTCTGATGCTTTATTGGTCATCTCCGATGTACCCTCACAGTGTTCTGATTTGGGGGTGGGGAATTTGCTGTCTGAGGGAGAGTTTTCAGACTCAGGAAAGATGTTCCCTCAAACAGACTCAGATGTGACAGCCTTTAAGTTTAAGCTTGAACACCTCTGCTTGTTACTCCGGGAGGTTTTAGCGACTCTGGATGATTGTGACCCTATTGTAATCCCACCAGAGAAATTGTGTAAAATGGATAACAATCTAGAGGTCCCTACTTACACTAATGTTTTTCCAGTCCCTAGAAGGATTTCGGACATTGTTACTAAGGAATGGGATAGATCAGGCATTCCGTTCTCTCCCCCTCCTACTTTTAAGAAAATGTTTCCCATATCTGACACCATTCGGGATTCCTGGCAGACAGTCCCTAAGGTGGAGGGAGCTATTTCTACCCTGGCTAAGCGTACAACTATACCTATTGAGGACAGTTGTGCTTTTAAAGATCCTATGGATAAAAAATTAGAAGGTCTTTTAAAGAAATTGTTTATTCATCAGGGTTTTCTTCTACAACCTATAGCGTGCATCGTTCCAGTAACTACTGCAGCAGCTTTTTGGTTTGAGGCTCTAGAGTAGTCTCTTAAGGTTGAGACCCCATTAGATGATATTTTGGATAGAATTAAGGCTCTCAAGCTAGCTAATTCTTTTATTACCGATGCCGCTTTTTAAATGGCTAAATTAGTGGCAAAGAATGCAGGCTTTGCCATTTTAGCGCGTAGAGCGTTATGGCTTAAGTCTTGGTCTGCTGATGTATCATCAAAGTCTAAACTTTTAGCTATTCCTTTTAAAGGTAAGACCATATTCAGGCCTGAACTAAAGGAGATAATTTCCGACATTACTGGAGGTAAAGGTCATGCCCTTCCTCAGGACAAGACGGTTAAAATGAGGGCCAAACAAAATAATTTTCGTTCCTTTCGAAACTTTAAAGGTGGACCCTCTACTTCCTCCTCCGCCACAAAGCAGTTGGGGAATTTTGCTCAATCCAAGTCAGTCTGGAGACCTAACCAGACCTGGAATAAAGGTAAACAGGCCAAGAAGCCCGCTGCTGCTACCAAGACAGCATGAAGGGACAGCCCCCGATCCGGGACCGGATCTAGTAGGGGGCAGACTTTCTCTCTTCGCTCAGGCTTGGGCAAGAGACGTTCAGGATTCCTGGACATTAGAAATTGTGACCCGGGGTATCGTCTAGAATTCATGGATTCTCTCCCAAGAGGGAGATTTCATCTTTCACGTTTGTCTGTAAACCAGACAAAAAGAGAAGCGTTCTTACGCTGTGTAGAAGACCTATATACCATGGGTGTAATCTGCCCAGTTCCAAAATTAGCACAAGGGCAGGGGTTTTACTTAAATCTGTTCGTGGTTCCCAAAAAAGAGGGAACCTTCAGACCGATTTTAGACCTCAAAAGTCTAAACAAATTTCTCAGAGTCCCATCGTTCAAGATGGAGACCATACGAACAATTTTAGCAATGATCCAGGAGGGTCAATATATGACCACCGTGGATTTGTAGGATGCGTATCTTCACATTCCTATCCACAAAGATCATCACCAGTTCCTCAGGTTCGCCTTTCTGGACAAACATTACCAGTTTGTGGCCCTTCCTTTCGGGTTGGCCACAGCTCCCAGAATCTTCATAAAGGTGCTAGGGTCCCTTCTGGCGGTTCTAAGGCCGCGGGGCATAGCAGTGGCACCCTATCTGGACGATATCTTGATTCAGGCATCAACTTACCATCTAGCCAAATCTCACATGGACATCATGTTGGCTTTTCTAAGAACTCACGGGTGGAAGGTGAACATAAAAAAGAGTTCACTAGTTCCTCTGACAAGAGTTCCATTCCTAGGAACTCTGATAGACTCGGTAGACATGAAAAATTTTCTGACGGAGGTCAGAAAATCAAAGATCTTAACTACTTGCCGAGCACTTAATTCCATTCCTCACCCATCAGTGGCGCAGTGTATGGAAGTCATTGGGTTAATGGTAGCGGCAATGGACATAGTTCCGTTTGCTCGCTTGCATCTCAGACCACTGCAGCTGTGCATGCTCAGACAGTGGAATGGGGATTATGCGGATTTATCTCCTCGGATGAATCTGGATCTAGAGACCAGAGACTGTAGTTGTCACAGGATCATCTGTCCCAGGGAATGTGCTTCCGCAGGCCAGCATGGGTCATAGTGACGACGGACGCCAGCCTCTTGAGCAGGGGTGCAGTCTGGAATCCCCTGAAGGCTCATGGTGTTTGGACTCAGGAGGAGTCCCTACTACCAATAAATATTCAGTAACTGAGAGCCATTTTCAACGCACTTCAAGCGTGGCCTCAGCTGGCTTCGGCCAAATTCATAAGATTCCAGTCGGCAATATCACGACTGTAGCATATATCAATCATCAAGGGGGAACAAAGAGTTCTCTAGCGATGATAGAGGTTTCCAAGATAATTCGATGGGCAGAAACTCACTCTTGCCATCTTTCAGCAATATATATCCCAGGAGTGGAGAACTGGGAAGCGGAATTTCTAAGTCATCAGACTTTTCATCCGGGGGAGTGAGAGCTTCATCCGGAAGTGTTTGCGGCATTGATCCATCAATGGGGCACACCGGAATTGGATCTGATGGCATCTCGTCAGAATGCCAAACTTCTTTGTTACGGGTCCAGATCAAGGGATCCTTAAGCAGTACTGATAGATGCTCTAGCAGTACCTTGGTCGTTCAACCTGGCTTATGTGTTTCGTCCTTTTCCTCTCCTACCTCGTCTGATTGCAAGAATCAAACAGGAGAGGGCTTTGGTAATCTTGATAGCGCCTAGAGTTGGTATGCAGATCTGGTGGAAATGTCATCTCTGCCACCGTGGAAACTGCCACTGAGACAGGACCTTCTCATTCAAGGTCCGTTCCAACATCCAAATCTAATTTATCTGCAACTGACTGCATGGAGATTGAACGCTTGATTTTATCTAAGCGGGGATTCTCTGAGTCGGTCATTGATACCTTGATTCAGGCTCGAAAGCCTGTCACTAGGAAAATTTACCATAAGGTATGGCGTAAATATCTTTATTGGTGCGAATCCAAGGGCTACTCATGGAGTAGGATCAGGATTCCTAGGATTTTGTCCTTTCTCCAAGAAGGATTGGAGAAGGGATTATCAGCTAGTTCCTTAAAGGGACAGATTTCTGCTTTGTCAATCTTACTACACACGCGTCTGGCAGATGTCCCAGACGTTCAGTCGTTTTGTCAGGTTTTAGTTAGAATCAAGCCTGTGTTTAAACCTGTTGCTCCGCCATGGAGTTTGAATTTAGTTCTAAATGTTCTTCAAGGGGTTCCGTTTGAACCCATGCATTCCATTCTGATAAGGTGGTTTTGCGTACTAAACCTGGATTCCTTCCTAAGGTTGTTTCAAATAAGAATATTAATCAGGAAATTGTTGTTCCTTCTCTATGTCCTAGTCTTTCTTCTAAGAAGGAGCGTCTGTTACATAACTTGGACGTGGTTCGTGCCTTGAAGTTTTACTTACAAGCGACCAAGGATTTCCGTCAAACATCTTCTCTATTTGTTGTCTATTCTGGAAAGTGTAGAGATCAAAAAGCTACGGCTACCTCTCTTTCTTTTTGGCCGAAAAGCATCATCCGTTTGGCATATGAGACTGCTGGACAGCAGCCTCCTGAAAACATCACAGCTCATTCTATTAGAGCGATGGCTTCCACATGGGCTTTTAAAAACGATGCTTCTGTTGAACAGATTTGTAAGGCTGCGACTTGGTCCTCCCTTCATACCTTTTCCAAATTTTACAAATTTGATACTTTTGCTTCTTCTGAGGCTATTTTTGGGAGAAAAGTTCTTCAAGCAGTGGTGCCTTCTGCTTAGGTATCTGTCTTGTCCCTCCCGTTCATCCGTGTCCTGTAGCTTTGGTATTGTATCCCACAAGTAAAGGATGAATCCGTGGACTCGTCGTATCTAGTAGAAGAAAAGGAAATTTATGCTTACCTGATAAATTGATTTCTTCTAAGATATGACGAGTCCACGGCCCTCCCTGTCAATTTAAGACAGATTTATTTTTGTGTTTAAAACTTCAGTCACCTCTGTACCTTTTAGTTTCTCCTTTTTCTTCCTATACCTTCGGTCGAATGACTGGGGGGTGGAGTCAAGGGAGGAGCTATATAGACAGGTCTGCTGTGGTGCTCTTTGCCACTTCCTGTTAGCAGGAGGATAATATCCCACAAATAAAGGATGAATCCGTGGACTCGTATCGTAGAAGAAATCAATTTATCAGGTAAGCATAAATTTCCTTTTTGTCAGCAAATTTTGATTTAGTTTTAGTCATAGTCTTTTGACTAAAATGTCATTTTTATTTAGTTTTAGTCATAGTCTTTTGACTAAAATTCCATTTTAGTTTTAGTCGTATTTTAGTCATCAGAATTTCTTTAGTTTTATAGTCATTTTAGTCTAGTTTTAGTCGACAAAATTAACACTGCTAGGCGATATACTCTACATTGTGAATAATAAAACACTATACAAAACAATCAGCTGTTAGGGGGATAGGTAAAACCATGCAGGTGAACAAAGTTTTACAATACTCTTATGGAAGAACCACCTTATATTATATAAATCTTAATTACATCAAAGGCACTGCTATGTACTTCAATCTGCGCTGAGCAACACATCAGAAAACTTTAAAATCAAAGTATAAATTCAACACAAACTCTAAACTATAGGGCCTGGGGGCAAATATGTAGCCCTGACCAATGAAAATAAGAAATAAGTATCTGAACCATTCTATAAAAACAATGAATATTTCTAGTGGAAAAGCCTAAAGGTGTAGCCGCAGTATTGGCCAATATATATATATATATATATATAAGCTATAACTTTTTTTATCAAAGCTATCAATTGTAGTAGGATCTGTCAAAATCTGATATAGGAACATGTGGTTGTTTAACTAGAAGGTAGAGTCTAATGCATGGGTCCCCGAACGTATTTTAGGCATAAAGTGTAATGCCTCCCCGGCCGCTGGAGGCGCATCCACTGTTGATCTAAATATGATGGGGACTATAACCTATATAACAGGAGAATGCCAAACTAGCTCTAGGCATGTCCTTAAGGAATATGCACGCAAGTACAGGAAAATGAAAAACCATATTTGGAGAGATTCAATGGCTAGGGATAACTAATTATCCATCTTCTTTATAGAATAATGTATAAGGCCTATATTATTACAAACTTAACATGGGATAATATAGTAACACAGATTAAAGCCAAGAAACTAATCCCTGAAGTTTACAATTGCATAGATGGTAGTACTGACTGATTTACTAATTAACAGTCATAGCATGTTCATACACATAATTATATTCAGCTTAACTTTAAATCATGGAAAACCCCAGAACAGCATATATTAATAAGAGTAAATGGTCAGATAAATGGAGTTAAACTTATAACCTGTCGGTAGCAATTGTCTGTTCAATCTAAAGTGTCGGGGGGGGGGCAAATGTCACTTCAATTAATTCATCCTAGGTCGCTAATGTCCCTCCATATGATAGTCCATTGGTTAGAGAACATCCCAAGGCCAGATCTCCAAATAGCAAGGGAACAAAGTACTCATCCAAGTAGGGCCTCACAATTGTCTCCAATACTTCTGCGGACCCTTCTGCAATTTGTTCAGGTGCGTTCACGTAAGGTAAATGAGGGGTCAACAAAACTATACCCTCGCCCATAGACTTCTTTGCAGGGATGTCTTCTGCAACCACCGGGCTAAGGGCTGGATTCGTAGAGTGCTCCATCTCAACAGAACTCTCACTAGGAGGGGGGATGTTTGTCTGTATTAATGTAACAATCAGCATATCTTTACCGCACTCTTCATCAATATGGCCATCAGTAACAAAGCATCAGTTAATTAGGGAATGGAGATCCCTAAAATGATCTTCTAGTAAGGTAGAAATTGTGAATTCTGATCTGTTCAGATCCGATGCCATGCTCTTAGAACAGGTGGTTCTTTTAGACTGGTGTGGGGATTATGCAGCAGCCTAGGCTTTGAAGGCAGCAGGGCTCATCAAGCAACAATTACAGTGTGTTGATCAGATATCCTGCTAGCGGCCTCGTAGCCTCACCGAAAAACGTAGGTCAGGGATCTAGCACAGTTATTGCTCCGGAGTTTGTCAACATTCACAGATAGAAAGGCTTCTTATCTGTATCTCAAATAAACTCTAGAGTAATGAACTTCCAAAATCTATATGTAAATAAGGAGCTCTAGTAGTGCACGTCCTGCTGCTTCGGCAGTCAGCTCCATGACACCTAACAAGCCATGACATATATAGAAATATTCTTATTTAAACCCATGAAATTCAGTGTAGTTTACCTCATGCTAGTGCAGTATTTTTCAACCAGTGTGCCGTGAGAGATCCTCAGGTGTGCCGCTGCAGACTGACAACAGTGCAGGGGTGTATTTTGAAATATTGGGAGGTATGCGACAGGCTCATCAGGCATCATTTACAACCATGACATTGACATTCATTCACAGACAATGATTATGATTGTTTGTGAATGAATGTCAATATATCATGTATAGTTTGTAGGAGGCATGGCATGACAGCACAGTACAGTGTGTGTATATATATATATATATATATATATATACTGTATATATATATCCTGTATTAGGCTACAATGTGTGATTTTGTAAAATTTTGGGATGGTGGTGTGCCACAGGATTTTTTAATGTAAAAAAGTTGACAAACGAGCACTACTTTGCTTTCCTGCAAATGCAATAATGCCTCATTTGCAGGAAAGCAAAGTAGTGCTCGTTTGTCAATGAGAATTTGTTTTTAGCAAATTCAAAGTCTATTATTTTAGATGTTTCATGGTCTTTATCATCTGAGCTACGTAGACTAGTCCATTGTCTCTCCATTGTGAGAATATTTTAGAAGAGAGCCCTTGTTTGAACTCATAATTACCCTCCATGGATAGGAATTGCGATACAGCGAAATTGATTTTTAAATATTTACAAATCCAATGCCATGCCAGAACTGTATCATTATAGAATTCTATTCTCTTAATATATACTGGCAAATTCTTAATCTTTAAATGTAGGATATTTTTTAAATACAAAGGTTTAACTAGATGGGTTTCAATATTCAGTAAGGAGAAATGGTTACTCTCCAATATCCAATCTAAAGCAATTTTCGCTACTGCCACTAAATTATAAATCAATAACACCTAGATTACGAGTTTTTCATTGCGGCTTTTAACACTGAAAAAATGGCAATTTCAGCATAAAAGCAATAACTTACTATTGGGAGTCGTATCGGTATAGCTATACCGCAAGCATTTTAGCCTGTAACACAACGTCAATCCCGCACTCAAAAAAATGACGTTTCTTTCATATAGGTGGCAAGAGTCCATGAGATAGTGACGTATGGGATATACATTCCTACCAGGAGGGGGCAAAGTTTTCCAAACCTCAAATGCCTATAAATACACCTTCCACCTCACTCATACCTCAGTTTAAAAATGTTTGTCTCCTTAGGAGGTAGTGAAGCATGATGTGCTTGATTTCTTCTGTGATAGGCGCTTCTAAGCATATTGAAGCCCAGTTCCTCTCTAAGTGTAGTGTTTGTCTTGAGGGATGTGAAGGGAGTATTGCCTGATGATACCATGTTTTCACATATGGGAAATCTATTCATAAGGCTCTCTGTAAATTGGTCGCAGGGTTTCATCTGCTGCCTCCCTTTATAGATCGACAATATACTCTTGTACCATTACCTCTGCTGATATGTTACAGTACTGATTTGGCTGTCTGCTATATGTGAATGGGTGTCTTAAAGGTAAGTATGAAAATGTATCTTATTTAACAAAGACACTCTCAGCTATGGATCAGGCACTTTTTAAGTAAAGTTGTTATACAGTATATTGTTTATATATATATATATATATATATATATATATATATATATATATATATATGCCTTGAGTCAATTGTTTAGTGCTCCTTATATATTATAGCTGCAAAACAGGTTTGTTTGAATTTGAAACATATCTTTCTATATTTTAGCATATCTGGGCATGTCTTAAAAAAAAGGCATGTCTTGACATGTTTGGGGATAAAACTCCACCCCTGAATCGCCCTGTGTTTTTAATTTTTTGTTAGAAAGCTGCATGCAGCACTTGTTATATCACTGCTTATTTCAATGCTAAGGGAAAACAAATGGAAAGAGGCGCCAATGGTGCAGATCAATGATGCATTTTAGGAGATCAAAGCAGGAAATATGCACAGGGTACTCACTTGTAGGAAAGGCAATCAATCATGCCCATAGAGACAGGTTGGATTTCTGCAGCAGCTAGCTGATTGGTATCCAAAAGGCAGCTCCAAGGTGCAGGAGACCAGCAGACGAAAAGTACACACTAGCCAAATAGGTGTATACACAGGAGACCAGGATAAGGGATTAATGCCCTATAGGTAGCGTAGCTCCAAGAGATACTGAACACTGAGAGGTTATTAAAAACAAAAGATAGTTTTATTTAAAACTTGTTTAAAAAACACAACTCATATTTGTGCCAGTAAAAACTTGAGCAAGTGGAGAAACAATGCAACGCGTTTCTCAGTAAGAACTGTTTCATCAGGCATCTTTAACACATATTTCTCTGTCCTTAAATAGGACTACGCTACTAACCGGTCTAATAATCACTCCCCCCTTGTAATACTTCTATTAGCCAATGGGAACCCTTCGTTTTAACACACCCACCTTGCTGTATCGATGTTTGTTAAAGAACAAGCATATATTTGAATATACATGTGATTGCTTATAATGCACAAGTAAGGTGCTCGCAGTGTCCTCAATATACATATAAAGAAATGGCACGTTAGCAATATTTGAACATTAGGTATCTAGTTGTTTATACCAAACATTAGTGTGATCAAATTTTCCAAAGAACTTAACCCTAATTGGTGGATGCCATTGTCAATCAAATTACGTCAACGGCGTAACCAAACAAGCCTTTTGATTAAAGTCAAAGGGCCTGTTCGTCAGTAAATATCACGGTGTCGATGCCACTACTCATTTATGAACCAATCATATGAGTGGAAAATGGTGCTAGAGATAGACGCTACGATGTAACTCCGCCTATCATGGCGTCAACGCCATCGCCCATTATTGTGACCAATCATATGAGAGGAAATTAATGCTAGAGGCTTCCTCTCATACCGGGTGAGCTGTCCTCCTGCCGGACAGCCAGAGGTGCAGGTAAGTGCCATTTTGCTTGCTTTATATAAATAAAAAAGGAAATTTGGCACTAAATCAGGTATCTGCACAGTTTTAGGACTGTTATTCATGTTCTATGCTTTCAGGAATAGTGGGGCAGGGAGCAGGCACTGGGGCTGGAGAGTGCTTTATTAGTGACTCAGTATATCGTTTTTGTTTGGGGTGAAAACGTTTCAGTTTAGAGACTTTTACAATTGCCCTAACTGACAAAATGTGGCAGGCTTCAACTCTGTAATTTTAGCAATAAGTTTTTTTGACTGCTGGAGCGCCTCTGTAATCTGAGGAAGGCGGGTCTTTCTGGGGCAGGAAAAATCTTCCTGCTTAGTGCGTGCTTTTCATCATAAGCAACGTAGCTGATAGCGGAAGTAAACGTTCTGCAGTTAACTTATCTAGGATTGAGAAGCATATCGGAGCGTTTGGGAGATCCCTACAAGAGCTGTTAAGGAACGACTTTTAGAACGCTACGGTTTTCTAGTATACACGCATATGGACTAAAGAGTGGGCAGGTAGGCACCTCAGTGATACGCTGAGGTGTAGAGTTGCCTGTGTTATAATAAAGATACCCTAAGCCTCAATTATTTGTCACTATTGCTTAGCTATAAAAGAATTTAGGTTCTGTTGAACGTTTTTTTTTTTTTATCTGACCTGTTTGCTGTTGGGAATGAATCTTAAAGGGACAGTATTAAAAGAAAAAATTGTAATACTTTGTTTAGAGAACCAAGTTGAACCCCCCATTACCTTTTTGTTCTGATTGTATTCAGAGAATTTTAATGTACAAGGACAGACTTTTTGTTACTGAGCCACCACGCTCTCAGGTGGATGCTGCTCAGGCAATACTGTAGCTTTGTCCTCAAGCATCCCAAGCCTTAACACAGTCAGTGCCCTGCGGTTCCTCTCAATCTCCTGGAGGAGTATATTTGCATGCAGAAATTGCGGCCCAGGCATCCTCTGCAATATTTGAGGCGTTAGCTGCCATTCCCCAGCTTCAGGGGTGACGCAAGAGGAAAATTAGAGAATCAGATAGTAAGGTTTATGATCCAGTCCAGGCTAGCTAAGTTGCTCTTTCTCATAAGTCTGAAGAGGAGGATACTTTGGTAGCTTCTGAGAGTGAAATCTCAGATTCGGATAGTATAATGCCTTCTTCTGATGCTGAGGTTGTTTCTTAAAGATTTAAGCTTGAACACCTTCGTGTTTTGTTAAAAGAGTTTTTGGCTACCTTGGACAACTCCGACACTCCTGTCGTTGTCAACCCTAAAAAATCTAGCAAATTAAATAGATATTTTGATGTTCCCTCCTCTGTGGAGATGTTTCTTGTGCCAGACTGTGCTACTGAGATCATTGCTCGGGAATGGGAGAGACCTGGAATTACTTTTTCCCCATCTCCAGTGTTCAGAAAGATGTTCCCAGTGGCTGACTCCATTAAGGAGTCTTGGAAGACGGTGCCCAAGGTGGAAGGGGCGATTTTTACCCTGGCTAAGAGAACTACTATTCCCATTGAGGATAGTTGCTCATTCAAGGACCCTATGGATAAGAAACTGGAGGCTTACTTAAAAAAGATGTATATTCATCAGGGTCTCCAATGGCAACCAGCGGTGTGTATTGCTACCGTGACAAGTTTGGCGGCCTATTGGTTTGATGCCTTGTCTGAGTCTCTTCAAGCAGATACTCCTTTTGAGGAAATTCAACATAGGGTCAAGGCTCTTAAGTTATCCAATTCCTTTATTACTGATGCATCTTTGCAGGTCATCAAATTGGGAGCCAAAATATCTGGTTTTACGATCTTGGCGTGCAGAGCGTTATGGATGAAGCCATGGTCAGCGAATGTTTCCTCTAAGTGTAAACATTTGGCAATTCCTTACATGGGTAAGACCTTGTTTGGGCCGTGTTCGGAAGAAATTATTTTCGATATCACTGGCGGTAAGGGAACTTTTCTGCCAAAAGATAAGAAGAATAGTAATAAAGTTATTTTCGTTCCTTTCGTAACTTCAGAGGTAAATCTTCCCCCTCCTCTGCTGTCACAAATACTGTAATTGAATCAAATGTGCAGAACTTAGAATATTTACAAGAAATAGTACTATGAATTTTATTCATGAACTTGTATGAATGTAGATGTAGCTAACAAGTAACAAGACTGTTCCTTATACCTTTAGCGCTGCGGAATCTGTTGGCGCTCTACAAATAACCAATAATAATAATAATACCTGTAATGAATAGTTTGCAATAGTAGCAGATTGATATTACAATCTATGAGGGTACTCAAGTCAGTTTAGAACTTGAAATAATTCCTCAAAGAATGTTTAAATATGTGATCACATAAAATATATATATTGACATAAGGCTGGCAGGCAGTAAAAATTAGAGGTAATTAGTATGCAGGATTAACCAAGGAGACTTGGAAAATAACATATAACATAACTGCTCAGTTGGCAGAGAGCTTAAAACACATATGGTACTTCAGCAACATATGAGGTTATGGAAACACATGTGCAGAGGAAAGAACTGAGCGGAATGAATCACTACACACTTGTCAGGGTGCCAGGAATCACACTGAGACAAGAATTGCAAAAATAATCACACCTTTATTAATAACAAAAAATAATAAAAAGTCCACAAGTCAAATAACAAGCCAGGAGTCTAAGCCAGAGCTGGTAGTCAGACGAGCCGAGTCAGGAGCCAAAGCGAATAGTTAGACGAGCCGAGTCAGGAGCCAAAGCGAATAGTCAGACAAGCCGAGTCAGGAGCCAAAGCGAATAGTCAGACGAGCCGAGTCAGGAGCCAAAGTGAGTAGTCAGATGAGCCGGAAACGGGAACAAGCAGAACAGCAGAGTCAGGAACAAGCCAGGGATCAGGAACCAGGAGGGACGTCAGATAGCCAGGTAATACACAGGAACTGGAACTCACAAACAGGTCTGAGACAACGCAAGGGCAAAGTATACTGAACAGAGGCCCTTTAAATAATAAGGGATGACATCACAATTCTGCAAAGACTGCAATCTATCTCACATGGATGATATACACCAGTCTGACCATAAGAGGGCGTGCAGGAAATGAGCAGCATCACACACTTGGCACCAGACTCAGCAAGAGAGGTGAGTAAAATGGCTGCCAGCAGCACATGGCAAACAAAGCAGGGAAAAAACCCTGACAGTACCCTCCCCTCAACGACCTCTCCCCCGCTGGGGGACAAAAGGCTTATTGGGGAAACGGGCATGGAAGGCACGGAGGAAGGCAGGAGCATGAACATCAGAGGAGGGAACCCATGAATGCTCCCCTGGACCATAGCCCCTCCAGTTAACCAAATACTGTACGCGGCCTCTGGATATACGAGAGTCAATAATGCTGATGACCTCATATTCTTCATGGTTGTCAACAGAGATAGGGGACGAGGTAACACAGTGGTAAACCGATTACAAACCAATGGTTTCAAGAGGGAGACATGAAAAACATTGGAGATGCACATTGCAGGAGGAAGGTCAAGAGCGTAGGCCACAGGAAGTCGGAGTATTCAAAAAGGACCAACATAACGGGGAGCCAGTTTATTGGAAGGCACACAAAGGTTCAAGTTGCGGGGGACAGCCAAACCCTTTCACTAACCTGGTAGGAAGGTGCAGGCAGACGCCTACGATCAGCCTGGAACTTTTGGCGCTGCATAGAACGATGAATGCAATCCTGAATATGCACCGACGTGGAACGGAGTTGCCGGAGATGCTCCTCCAAAGGACATGAATGAATCGGGCAACAAGGATGGTTGAAACCCATAATTCTCCATGAACGGGGATAACTGGGAGTAAGCATTAATAGCACTATTACGAGAAAACTCTGCCCAAGGTAACAGTTCAGACCAATTATTGTGGTGATCAGAGACATAGCAACGGAGGAACTGTTCCAGAGCTTGATTAGACCGTTCCACAGCCCCATTGGATTGAGGGTGATATGCCGAGGAGAAGGAAAGCTGGATCCCCATTTTAGCACAAAAGGAACGCCAAAATCTGGAGACAAACTGGCTACTGGCCATGTAAACGGAAGACCTCCTGGGCAAAAATTGAAGCAAGTTCCTGAGCGGTAGGCAGCTTCTTCAAGGGAATGCAATGTGACATTTTAGAAAAACGGTCAACCACCATAAGGATAACACTATTGCCACTGGAAACAGGGAGCTTGACAATGAAGTCCATGGTAAGATGTGTCCAAGGATGCTCACCATTAGCAATAGGTTGAAGAAGACCCACAGGAAGACGTTGAGGAGTCTTATTCTGTGCACAAACTGAGCAGGAGGCAACATATACAGCAACATCAGAACGAAGACCTGGCCACCAGAATTGTTGAGTGACAGACCAAATCATTTGGTTCTTGCCCGGGTGACCTGCGTCTTTAGGATAGTGGTAAGTGTGCAAAAGTTTAGTTCGAAGATTATCAGGAACAAAGCACTTACCACTAGGTTTCTCAGGAGGTGCATTGGTTTGTGCAGCCAGGATCTCCTCTCCCAAGGGAGAAGTCAAATTAGTACATATGGTAGCCAAAATATGGTCAGGAGGTATAACTGGAGTAGGTACAGACTCCTCCTTGTACAGAGGCGAAAATTGTCGAGAGAGGGCATCAGCCCTAACATTCTTACTACCAGGCAGGTAGAAGACCACATAATAAAACAGAGACAAAAATAGCGCCCATCTGGCCTGTCGGGGCAACAAACGTTTTGCTTCAGATAGATAAGTTAAATTCTTGTGGTCAGTAAGAATAAGCACTGGTACGCTAGTACCCTCGAGAAGATGCCTCCATTCCTTGAGTGCCAAAATTATGGCCAGTAATTCCCTGTAGCCAATTTCATAATTGCACTCCGCTGGAGACAATTTCTTAGACAAGAAACCGCACAGATGCAAGGAACCGTCAGGTGTAGGACGTTGAGACAAGAGGGCACCCACTCCAGTCTCAAATGCATCAACCTCAAGAACGAAAGGCAGGACAGGGTTAGGATGAGCCAGAACTGGAGCGGCAGCAAAGGCAGTCTTAAGACTATCAAAGGCCTTAATGGCAGTAGGTGACCAATGGAGTGGATCATTCTCAGGTCATGATTGTGATAGGTTTGACCAAGGAAGAAAAGTTTTTAATAAACTTTCTATAGTAATTGGCAAAACCCAAAAAATGTTGAATAGACCGAAGACCAACTGTGCGAGGCCACTGCAGAACTGCAAACAACTTGTCAGGATCCATGGAGAACCCTGCAACGGAGAAAACATAACCTAGGAAGGTTACTTGAGTCTGATGGAACTCACATTTCTCGGGTTTACAAAACAGGCAATTCTCACGTAGTCTCTGAAGAACCTGTGTAACATCAGAACGATGAGCCTCAAGTGTGGGTGAGTGTATGAGGATGTCGTCTAAGTACACCACAACACACTGTTGCAACATATCTCGTAGGACATAATTAATAAATTCCTGGAAAACAGCAGGAGCATTACATAGGCCAAAGGGCATTACAAGATACTCATAATGCCTGCTCCTGGTGTTAAATGCTGTTTTCCATTTGTGGCCCTCCAAGATTGTACGCTCCTCTCAAATCAGATTTAGAAAAGACCGTAGCTCCGTTGAGGCAAAGAGTTCCGTAATGAGAGGAATAGGGTAGGCATTCTTAATGGTAAGACGGTTAAGACCCCATGGTCTTAACTCGCCACCCTTTTTCTTCAAAAAGGAGAAGTCAGCCCCTGCAGGAGAGCAGGATTTGCGGATGATCCCCCGTGACAGAGCATCAGCAACATACTCCTCCATAGCACAATTCTCCGCAACAGACAGAGGGTAAACCCGGCACCGAGGAGGAATGGCTCCAGGTTGCAGGTCTATGGCACAATCGTAAGACCAGTGAGGAGGCAACGTACCGGCACACACCTTGTCAAAAACGTCTAGAAACTCTTGGTACTCCTCTGGCAATTGAGATACAGAAGAAATGCACAAGACTTTAACTGGTTTCTGAAAACAAGTGGAAATACATTGCAGAGACCATGACAAAATTTCAGACCTGCACCAGTCAAGACTGGGATTGTGCTTTTGGAGCCAGGGATAACCTAGAACAACTGGAAATGCGGAGAGTTTATCACCTGGAACTGGAGGGTTTCAAAATGTAGAGCCCCAACAGCCATGGATAACGGAGAGGTTTTGTGAGTAACGAGTGCGGGCTGAAGGGGCCTGCCATCAATGGCCTCAATAGCAAGCGGAACAGACCGAGGCAAAACAGGAATGGAGTGCTTTGATACAAAAGCACTGTCAATGAAATAGCTCGCAGCACCAGAGTCAACAAGAGCCTGGGTGACTATGGAGGATCTCACCCAGGAAAGGACAACCGTGACCAAAGGTTTCTCCTTTAGCGGTTCCGGGTGCGAGGATAAACCACCCAAGGTCTGTCCCCGGTGTGAGCGTTTCACGGCTGTGTAGAACAAGACTTTAAAAGGTGGCCCTGTAACCCACAATAGAGGCAGAGCCCCTCCCTCTTCCTAAAGGCCCTCTCCTCCGTGGAGAGACACGTGAATCCCAACTGCATCGGCTTAACAGTACCTGGTGACTCTGGACCAGGAGGCATGGGAGGAGAGGGAGGCATGGATGGGAACGAACACGTAGGAGACAACGGAACAGGAGGCTTCCGCAAGCGCTCCTTGAAAGAGGGCCTCTCTCTGAGTCTGATGTCAATTAGGATCAAAAAAGACACCAATGCCTCGAGATCCTCTGGTAAATCTCTGGCAGCAACTTCGTCTTTAATTGCATCAGAGAAAGACAACAAGGGCTTCATTGTTCCAACCTACCTCTGCGGCAAGTGTACGGAACTAAGCATAATGAGCAACAGATCTTGTACCTTGCCGAATGGACATGAGTTGTTTAGCAGCAGAGGAGGAGCGAGACGGAACATCAAATACCCTTCAAATGGAGGCCACAAATTCAGGGTAATTTGAAATCACAGGTTTATTAGTCTCCCACAAGGGATTAGCCCAGGCAAGAGCTGTGTCAGATAGTAACGAGATGAGAAATCCCACCTTAGCTCTGTCAGAGGGAAACGCCTGAGGTAACATCTCAAAGTAAATGCCCCCTGGTTCAAAAACCCTCTGCACTGAATAGGATCACCTCCATATCGCTGAGGTAGAGGTGCAGAACCGGACATGCTTCTGGTAAGACTAGGTGCAGCAGCGGAAACAGGAGCAGTCACAACTTGCGGGACACTTTGGTCCAAATGTGCAGTGCGAATCAGCAGGGTTTGCAGGGCTAGTGCAAATTGATCCAAACGGTGATCCTGTTCATCCATCCTGGAAACGATGGTAGATAAAGGTGGATTATTAGCACCTTCAGAATTAATGGCCCTTGCGTAATGTTGGGGTGCCAGGAATCAGACTGAGACAAGAAGTGCTAAAATAATCACACCTTTATTAATAACAAACAATAATAAAAAGTCCACAAGTCAAATAACAAGCCAGGAGTCTAAGCCAGAGCTGGTAATCAGACAAGCCGAGTCAGGAGCCAAAGCGTATAGTCAGACGAGCCGAGTCAGGAGCCAAAGCGAGTAGTCAGACGAGCCAGTAACAGGAACAAGGAGAACAGCAAAGTCAGGAACAAGCCAGGGATCAGGAACCAGGAGGGACGTCAGACAGCCAGGTAATACACAGGAACTGGAAGTCACAAACATGTCTGAGACAACGCAAGGGCAAAGCATAATGAACAGAGGCCCTTTAAATAATGAGTGATGACATCACAATTCTGAGACTGCAACCTGTCTCACATGGATGATGTACACCAGTCTGGCCATAAAAGGGCATGCAGGAAATGAGCAGCATCACACACTATGCACCAGAGTCAGCAAGAGAGGTGAGTAAAATGGCTGCCAGCAGCACATGGCAAACAAAGCAGGAAAAAAACTCTGACAACATTGTACAGATATGTGACCAAAACATTGGTTTAGTGAGGAAGTTGTAAACATTAAGCTTACGATATAGTGAGGAAGTTGTAAAAGTTAAGCTTACGATACTGATAAGCAAAGAATAGCAGGAACGAACATACCTGTTCGGTTTGACCGCGTAGTGGAAGTCAGAGGAGGAGGTTTGACTGCGACGACTGAACACTGAGGAGAAGTATTGGCTGGAAGTTGCAGTTCAGTAGAGCTTCCCCGCTGAGAACTGGTAACGTCCTAGAAGGTTAGGTACATTCATAAAATTAACAAGCGATGAATGGTTGAAAGAAAGGTGGTTATAAAGGAGGTTAAGTCAACCCCTAATTAAAGGGATAGCTACGGACTGAACCAATTCATGACAGGTTCCCCCTCCAAGGAAAACCTCCAGGTTTTCAAGGAGAGGGCCTGTAGGGATGGCGTTGATGGAATATGGAGACCAAATGGAGCTGATAGGTTGGAAGCTGGTTCCCAGGAATCCTCATCATGGGTAAAACCTTTCCAGAGAACCAGGTACTGAAGATTACCACTGAAATATCTGGAATCCAGTATGTTAGAAACCTTGTATTCCTGATCCGACTGTGAATGAAGAGGAGGCACTTGATGAGTAATAGGTGGAGTACCAGTGGATTTATAAGGTTTGAGTAGGGACACATGGAAAGTGCAGTGGATACAGTAGGTATCAGGAAGTTGTATAGCAACAGCATTGGGGTTAATGACTTTAGTAAATTGGGAAGGGTCCTTTGAACATTTGAGAGAATTTACGACTTAGTGTGTAATTTTAAATTGCGGGTGGGGAAAGCCAGACCATGTCCCCCACCTGGTAGTCCGGAGAGGGTCTGCGACGAAGGTCATAATAATATTTCTGTCGGGTTTGTGTCTGTGTAATGTTATCTTGCAAAGTCTTGAAATTTTCGGAAAGTGTATTCACAAAATCATTAACCAAGGGACAGGGAGTCTGAATGTTGGGAATGAGGTGGAAATCAGTGTGGAAGCCATAATTTGCAAAGAATGGGGAAGTTTGTGTGGATTGATTGTTAGAATTGTTATAGGCAAACTCTGCGGTAGCTAAATAGTCGGCCCATTTATTCTGTTGTTGTGAGCTGTAAATTCTTAAATACTGTTCGAGACATTGATTTGTCCTTTCACATTGACCGTTTGTCTGTGGGTGATATGATGTAGTGAGTTTTCTGTCAATGGTCAATCTATTACACAGAGAAGACCAACATTTTGAGGTGAACTGAGTACCTCTGTCAGTGAGAATAGAGGATGGTAAATTCATGCAACTTGACGATATTAGCTAGAAAAAGTTCTACAGTTTGAGAAGCAGTCACAAGAGCTTGAGTGGGCAAAAAATGGGCCATCTTAGTGAATAAATCTATTACAACTAATATAGTAGTGAAAGATGAAGACTTAGGCAGATCTACTATGAAGTCTATTGCAATTTCCTTCCATGGACGATTCGGCACAGGTAATGACATCAAAAATCCATATGGCTTTTGGTGATCTTTCTTTGTTGAGATACAAGTGGTACAAGCTTTGACGTAGGTTTTAACTGAGTCTAACATCCTTGGCCACCAGAAGGATCTTTTGAGAAGATTTAGAGTGTTATGTATCCCTGGATGTCCATTTAGTAGAGAATCATGTATATGGAGAATCATCTGCTGTACAGGAGCTGGTATATACAATACATTTCCCGAATAGTAGAGGCCATCGTGATGTTTCTTTAGGTTATAATTTGGTAAAGTAGGGTCTTGTTCTTGAGCCTGTTGAGTAACTTGAAGTAAATTTGTTGTAAGATTAATAAAATGGTCAGGCGAAATGACTGTAGAAAAAGTCTTAGTGCTAGTGGTAGGAATTTCTTTTCTTGATAAAGCATCCGCTTTGCCGTTTTTTGAACCAGGGCGATATAGAATGTGGAAGTGGAACCTAGAGAAATATAAGCTCCACCTGACTTGTCTGGCAGATAAGGTTCGGTTGGTTTGCAAATATTTCAAGTTATTGTGGTCCGTGTAGATGAGCATGGGTGATGTGGTATCTTTGAGCAAATGCCTCCAGTGTTCAAGAATTAATTTGATTGATAGGAGTTAATTTTTTCCGATTGGGTAGTTTAACGTGAATAATAGGCGACTGGGTGGACTGGATCTGTCATTGATTTATTTGTGATAAAATAGCACCAATGGCGAAGTCTGAAGCGTCAACTTCCAAAATGTATTGGAGAGCAGAGTCGGGAAAGCGTAGTATAGGAGCTGATGTGAAAATGTTCTTCAGTAGATCAAAAGAATGTTGAGCTTTGATGGTCCATTTGAAATGTGTATTTTTTCCATTGAGGATAGTGAGAGGTTTTACTATACCTGAAAAATTCCTAATAAACTTCAGATAAAAGTTAGAGAAGCCCAAAAAACTTTTAAGTTCCTTCTTATTATTTGTTTGAAGCCAATTAGTGATGGCAGAGACTTTGTTATTCTCCATGTGTACTACTTGAGGGGGGATTCTGTATCCCAAAAAAGAGATCTCTTGTGTATGGAAAGTACATTTTTCTGGTTTGGTGTAGAGGTCACGATCTTTCAGCCTTGTGAGAACAGTTTGGACATGTTTCACATGATCTTGGAATGTATCGGAATAAATGAGAATATAATCTTAGTAGATAATGACATAAACATCAAGCAAATCACAGAAAACTTAGTTAATGAAATTCTGGAATGTGGCGGGTGCATTGCAGAGCCTGAATGGCATCACTGTGTACTTGTAGAGTCCGTACCTAGTACAAAAGGCAGTGAGCCATTCGTCTCCACTTCTGATTCGGACGAGATTATACGCTCCTCTAAGGTCTAATTTTGTGTATATGGTGGCAGAACTTAATCTTTCTATTAACTCCGGGATAAGGGGTAGAGGGTAACGTTTTTTTATGATGACTTTGTTAAGTTGTCTATAATCTACAATTGGTCTCAATGTATTATCTTTGTTGCAAACAAAAAATATCCCAGCACCAGCGGGTGATGTAGATGGTCTAATAAAGCTTTTTTTAAGGTTTTCATCCAAATATTGCTTTAAATGCACCAATTCGAGTTGTGATAGGGGATGAACATGACCATAAGGAATGGGTGAGCCTGGCAATAAATCTATAGGGCAGTGAAAAGCTCTATGAGGAGGCAAAGACTCAGCTTCCTTTTTATCAAAAACATCTAAGAATTGTGAGTACTGAGTAGGAATGGAGACTTTTGATGTGCAGATATTGCTTATATTCTGGAGTGTGGAGACGGTAGGGAAACAAGAACGTTTACAGTGGTCAGAGGTATATTGAATCTTTAGGGATTGCCAATATATATTTATAGTTTATAAAAGGGGAGAAGGAGTTATATCGAAAGAGAGTAATTCCCTATGGCCTAGTTCAGAGGTAACTAAAATGGGTTGTGTGTGGTGTGTGATTGGACCATTGGAAACGTGTGTACCATCAAATACACGCAATACAAAAGGATTTTTTTTTTAATTGTAGGTATTTTATTTGCACACACAACACTAGTTTCCTGAGTCAATAATGGCCATCAGCGTTATCTCCTGTTGACCCCACTGTAGGGAGAGAGGAGTTTGACAGTAAGTATTAGTGTGAGGAGTCCTAGCAAGGGTTGGGCAATCCTTGACCTCATGTCCCTTAGCTGCACAATAGAGGCAAAGATTGTTTGCTCTTCTTCTCAATTTCTCTTTTGGTTTGAGAGGGCCTCTGATGAAGCCGATCTCCATAGCATCATCTGTGGTTTTAGCATATTGGTAACTAGAAGGGGTACTTCTTTTTATAGTGGGTTCTGATGTGAATCTCTCTATCTTGCGTTCCCTAAGACGTCGGTCGATATTAATAGATAGGGTCATAAGAGTAGCCAGTGTTTCAGGTATTTCAACTCTAGAAAGTTCATCTTTGAGACCTTCTGATAAGCCCAATCTAAACTGATTTTTGAGTGAGATGTTATTCCACTGTGTGTCTTTGGATAATCTTTTAAACTCTGCGATGAAATCCTCTACAGGCCCTTATCCCTGTTTTAAAGCTCTCAATTGTGTTTCTGAGGTGAGTTGCTTGCAGGGGTCATCATAGAGGAGTGCCATAGCATAGGTCATTTTGTTCGTAATAAGTGTTTGCCCAAGTTCTGGGCTTAGCTCTCAAGAAAGAAATAACGGTAAAAACTTTCTGTTTTTCAGTACTATTTGTTTTCATGGAGAATAACATGGTACAGGCGTTTTTGAAATTTCTAAACTGACTCCTGTCGCCAGAAAATTTCTCAGGGAGTGAAACTATTGGTTCATTTACAGGGTCAGCACAAACATGTTTAGGTGCAGCTGTAGCTTTAATAATATCACATAGAGTTTGATTCCCCACTTGCAATTCTCTAAGTCCTTGAGTTAAGTGAACCACCCTTTGTGAAAGGTTAAGCACATGAGCAGCCAGTTCTGCTTGATCCATAGGCGGCTTGTTAATATGTCACGAATACTGGAATTGAATCAAATGTGTAGAACTTAGAATATTTACAAGAAATAGTACTATGAATTTTATTCATGAACTTGTATAAATGTAGATGTAGCTAAAAAGTAACAAGACTGTTCCTTATACCTGTAAGGAATAGTTTGCAACAGTAGCAGATTGATATTACAATCTATGAGGGTACCCAAGTCAGTTTAGAACTTGGAATAATTCCTCAAAGAATGTATAAATATGTGATCACCTAAAATATATATATTGACAGAAGGCTGGCAGGCAGTAAAAATTAGAGGTAATTATTATTCAGGATTAACCAAGGAGACTTGGAAAATAATAATATATATGCAGTTGGAAGCTTAAAACACATATGGTACTTCAGCAACATATGAGGTTATGGAAACACATGTGCAGAGGAAAGAACTGAGCGGAATGAATCGCTACACACTGTACAGATTTGTGACCAAAATATTGGTTTAGTGAGGAAGTTGTAAACGTTAAGCTTACGATATAGTGAGGAAGTTGTAAAAGTTAAGCTTACAATACTGATAAGCAGAGAGTAGCAGGTTTGACCACGTAGTAGAAGTCAGAGGAGGGGTTTGACCGCGAAGACTAAACACTGAGGAGGCAGACCAATTCCTGTTAAGCTGTTGCGGTTCAGTGGAGCAAGGAAAAGGGAGCCAGGTTACAGCTTCACTGCTGAGAACTTTGGATATCCGGATTGTAGAATCCTAGAGGTAGGCTTGGCAACGAGTAACGTCGTAGAAGGTTAGGTACATTCATAAAATTAACAAGCGATGAATAGTTGAAAGAAAGGTGGTTATAAAGGAGGTTAAGCCAACCCCTAATTAAAGGGATAGCTACTGACTAGACCAATTCATAACATCTGCCAAGCAAGAACAGTTCAAGCCTTCTTGGAAGCCCAGTCAGTCTTGGCACAAGAGGAAGCAATCAAAGAAGCCTGTAGCTGAGTCCAAGTCAGCATGAAGGGTTGGCCCCCGATCTGAAACTGGATCAAGTACGGTGCAAACTCTCTGTTTTCCCAGGCATGGATACGGGATGTTCCAGATCTGTGGGCTGTGAACATAGTATCCCAAGGTTACAAATTAAAATTCAAGACCGTTCCTCCCAGAGGCAGGTTTCACCTCTCAAGATTATCTGCAGACCAAATAAAAAGAGAGGCGTTCTTGAAATGTGTACAGGACCTTTCCCTTTTGGGCGTGATAGTTCCAGTTCCAGTACAGGTGTTCTCCAGATTAATCATCAAATGGGAGATACCGGAATTGGATCTGATGGCATCTCGACAGAACGCCAAGCTTCCAAAGTACGGTTCAAGGTCAAGGGATCTTTAGGCCTACCTGATAGATGCTCTGGCAGTTCCTTGGAATTTCAGGTTGGCATACCTATTTCCTCCATTTGCTCTCCTTCCACGAATCATTGCTCGTATCATGCGGGAAAGAGTGTCAGTGATTCTAATTACTCCTGCATGGCCTCACAGGATCTGGTATGCAGACCTAGTGGAATTGTCGTCTCTGCCACCGTGGAGACTTCCTCTGAGGAAGGACCTTCTACTTCAGGGTCCGTTTCTTCATCCAAATCTCGTTTCTCTGAAGCTGACTGCTTGGAGATTGAAAGCTTAATTTTTTTTTATTTCAAAGGTTTTTATTGAGGAACAATGATACATACATTTTATATGATAAACGCGATGCAGCAAATAAACATATATCTGGCTATAATTGTACTATAATATAGAAAGTCCTCCATTTTCAGACCCCATAAACAGAAGTACAGACCTCTCTTGGATCTGTTATGGTGCTTGTTTAAAGCCAAGGGGGTTAATATTCAACAAATAACATGAATAAAAGATTACATAAGATCAAACTGCATCATATGATAAATAAACAAAATATGAGGAAACTATTTGTTTCTAAAAGAAAAAATTTAGAAAGATGCATGGGTCAGGACTGGTTTCTATGTTAATACACATCGCACAAAGACCAGTAGCTGACATTAATAAACTAATTGCTATAGAGATAAATGGTTAATAATTGTATCCCCGAAAAAATATTCAATCTAAAATGTCCTGGGTGGCTAATAACATACACTCTTATCAAGTTATTATACTTCCCTTTCTACTCATAAAAATACAGTACAAATCCTGATTTACAATGCATAGAAAAAACACCATTTCTCCAACATAGGTGTGTCCGGTCCACGGCGTCATCCTTACTTGTGGGATATTCTCTTCCCCAACAGGAAATGGCAAAGAGCCCAGCAAAGCTGGTCACATGATCCCTCCTAGGCTCCGCCTACTCCAGTCATTCTCTTTGCCGTTGTACAGGCAACATCTCCACGGAGATGGCTTAGAGTTTTATACGGCTAGATTTAGAGTTCGGCGGTAGATGGGCTGTTAACGCCACGCGTGTTTTATGTCTAACGCACGTCATTGTTTGACTCCGGTATTTAGAGTTAATATAAGACCATCTAACGATGCTCCTAACGCGTGTATGTCACACGCGTAATCCTGCCCGCGTTAGACAGTCTCCCATAGAGATCAATGGGAAAGTAAAAAAATAGCTTTTTTTACCTAACACTCGATCTCGCGAGAATACGCACAGCTCGGTCATATGACGCATACCACATCATGCACAACAATAACACGCCGCAAATGTCACAACATCAATCAATCAACAAAGCACACAAGCATTACACATTCACAAGCGGGGGAAGTTTTAATACTATTTATACGGGGAATACGCATATACTTTAAGATGCGGAAAATCGCACAATAACAACAAGGATTAAAAAATATATACATACACTAAAAAAAAAATCGCATTCAATATCATTATATATTATGAAAAACATACATATACAACACTTCACGAAGAACACACCATCGCAAATTCACATTTAAAAAGAATACTATTGGACAATGTTTGAGAAAACGACCACTATGACATCATCGCATTCTACACATTCCACAAATACCAACTCAAAATGAGCATGCGCAAATTAACACACCTAATACACATTGCAATAATATTAATTGCTAATAAAGCACACCTGAACACTAATTACAATGGAAATTGGGACATCATTAAACATTTACACAGGGTATATAAGCACCACACAAGCAGGGCTTCTTTGACTGTGTTGCTGGTGGGTCTTTGGAGATTTAAGAATAGAGATTTTGCGAATTTTTGAGAGTGAGTTAGTGTTAGTGTGAGAGAGTCAGTTGGTAGTGTTAGCGTGAGAGAGTCAGTTGGTAGTGTTAGCGTGAGATAGTCAGTTGGTAGTGTTAGCGTGAGATAGTCAGTTGGTAGTGTTAGCGTGAGAGAGTGAGTGAGTTAGTGGGAGTTAGCGGGAGTGGGAGAGAGTCTGTTAGTGGGAGCGTGAGTGAGTTAGTGGGAGTTATTAGTGATAGTTGTTAGTGTGAGCGTCAGTTAGTGGTAGTTAGTGAGCGTTAGTGGGAGTGTTTGTTAGTGAGAATTAGAAGTAGTGTGAGTTAGCGAGCGAGTGATTTATCTGTACACTTAACACATTTACACGCAAACACATTCAATACATACATACACTTATCAATAACACTACATACACGCCATACCCCCTACCCCCTCATACTACACTCCATACCCCATTCCTTGTAGTCCCATTCCCTTTCATCCCATTTACTCTTATCCCATACCCCATACCCATCCCATACCCATCCCCTAGTTACATTTAGTTTACATATCCTCCTTTTAGTCTTCTTCTTTTCGTTTATTTAAATACTCCTTACCCTCTTTTTTTTTTTACATCCCTCACACTTTAAGCACCTTTTTTGTCTTTTTAGTTCTTTATTTTGACCCCCTTTCATTTCATCACACTCACTTTTTTTTTATTATTTGGGGTTTAGTTTAGGGAGGAGATGGAGGCCAGGCAGGGGACAGGTAGAGGGGGGAGTAGAGGGAGGGGGAGAGGAACAGGGCAGGAAGGGGGGCAGGAAGGGGGGCAGGAAGCGGGGGTGGAAGCGGTGGGTGGACCCAGCCACTTGGTTCAAGATGACCAAGTGGCTGGGCCCAGTGGCGGTCAGAGTAGGGCTTCACAGTCCGGGAAACAGAGGGCATCGTCACAGGGGAAGGCCAAGGCGACTAGGGAGGCGAGGTTTACGATGGAGGAGAAGGAGGCCCTCGTAGAGGCCTATATGGCCAGGTATAGGATGCTGCAGCACCAGAAGACTACCCCGACTGACAGGAGGAGGCTCTGGAACGAGATTCGGAATGCAGTCAATGCAGTGGGTGGCCGGAACCGGGATATGGATTCCATCAAACATCGGTACCGGGACTGTAAACTTGAACTTAAAAAAAAGTTAAGCCTGGAGGCCCGACATGCCGCAGGGACCGGTGGCGGCCCTGCCCTTGAAATGGAGTACTGCAGATGGGAGGAAATGTTGCGGCCCAGCATCTCCGAGGTGGAAGTAGTCGGTATCGGAGGAATCGATACCGGGAACCTGCCACTCTCATCTGACGGTAAGCTCATTGAACAATAATTTCACATACGAATGTATTTCAATGGACACTATACGCAAACATTTACTTTCATGATTGAGGTAGCGAATACAATTTGACAAAACATTCAAATGTACTTATATTACATAATTTGATTCATTCTTGAGATATATTTTAATGAAGAAATAGCCATGCACACGGTGAAACAATCACAGGAGGCAGCTATATTCAGCTAACAATCAGAATCTTATAAACATATTTAGATATGCTTTTCAGCAAAGAATATCCAGAGAATGAAGCTAATTAGATAACAAAAGTACATTCGAAAGTTGATACTAAATGTATGCTTATAAATCATGAAAGATAAAACATTGGGTTTCATGTGTTAAGGATCAGATTAATGCTATTACGCTGTTTACACGCATTCTATTACTTAGCGGTTACATCAGTATCTAGGCTATAGGTTAGGTGTGCATTTAAACAGACTGAAAACAAACGCAAAAACATTCACATTGACCAGATATCACAAACACTGTTTAGAAAAAGCGGAAATAGAATTGATTGTTTGTTAGATTTCAAAGTGGATTAATGATTCTGCATTTGTAATTGTATCGTAAGCTAAGTCATTTAAACCTTTATTTGCAAATATGCTAATATATACATTTCTTTTTTTCTTTTTTTTTTAATATACAGAGTCTGGGGACGAGGCAGCACAGCCTCCTGCATCTCCCCGGGATGAGAGTGGTGGTGAGGAATTCCCACTTCGGAGGGAAGAGGCCCCCCGTGACGAACAGCGCACGGGAGATGATCAAGAGGCCCCGGAAGCACAGGAGGATCCCGCTGAACCCGCGGAACCCGAGGTCCCTCAAAGACCCGCACTCCGCCGTGCACGGGCACCCCGCCGTGCACGGGTTCAACAGGCACAACAAGAAGAAATAGCGGAGGTGCGGGTTCTACTGGAGTACATAGACCAGATGCGTACCTCCCGGATAGAAAACATAGAAGGACGACGCAGAATACTTGATGGGCAGAATCAAATAATTCAAGGCCAAAATGAAATAATCAGTATACTGAATACAATACAAGAAGGACAAACAAGAATGTTCAATCTTCATCAGGAAATGTTCACATTTTTCCGGGAGGCGCATGCTGGTCTACCTCCTGTTGCTGGGCCTCTTGTTGCTGGGCCTCTTGCTGCTGGGCCATCTCCTCCTGCCGGCCCATCTCATCCTCCTCCTCAGCCATCTACTCCTCCTCCTCCTCAGCCATCTACTCCTCCTCCTCCTCAGCCATCTTCTCCTCCTCATCCATCTTCTCCTCCTCCTCAGCCATCTACTCCTCACCTTGGTCGTCCCAGTACTCTTCCTTCCACTCCTCCCACAACAGCTCCAAGGAGGACTCTTCGGAGTCGGCAGTTGCCTCTCCCAGAGCCTCAGCCCCGTGGGAAGAGGGGAAGGAAGAGGAAGTAAGTATTTTTTTCCATCTTAAATTTTTTTTTTTGGGTAATGGATAGGTATGTGATGATGTTGTTTTCATACACTTGTGGACCACACTCTGTATATAATCGACTTCTATGGGACCGGGTCCATGGAGGAAGATTCTTTGCAGAGTGTGGGTTATAAGTGTGTGAAAACCACATCATCACATACCTATCCTTGTTCATGATATTGATTGGTTTCTGTGATGTGATGTCCAAACTGTTTCCCGAATCGCTAACTAAATTACCATAACAATTATCCATGATGGCATATTACTGTTTGAATGCCAATAACACAGCTTAAAGGGACAGTCAGAAAATTATTGATTACAAAGAAAACACTGTATTACGCATTATAAAGTTTGAAACAACAAAACATGGAGAAATACATGTGTGACTTATGTGCTTACCCTTGTATCTATGACTATGAAAAATGACCACTTATTTGTTGTTCTGACATAACAACATTTTAGATATCAATGATCAATACATGGTCAATAATATGCTGTATGAGCACAAGGTTTTACATATACAAATGCTATCCAAATGCCCTCTAGTGCTCAAATTGTATAATGATTACAAGCACTCTTCAAGATTTAAGAAATGAGCACACCAACCTCATAGGTTTAGATAGCAAATTTAAATAAACCCAGACAAATGTTCAATTGTTGAGCAACATTTGATATCCTTGTTATTACAGAATTGACTTTTCGAATAATGTTAAAAAAATTATTTTCGAAACTGTCCCTTTAACAACATTACATATGCTAACACATTTTAAGCTTGTTGCTATATCTACATGTACTTTGTCAAAAAAAAAAATTTGAAAATCACATTTATATTGACGTGTTAAATAAAGTCTATTTTCTTTAAGAGACATTATTGTGTTAATATTTTATTGTAACTATTTTTATTTTAACAATGAATATGGTTTAAAGTCCTTTTAGGAGTGGGGGGGTGAAATATGCTAACAAAAATATATTTGAAGATTAAACTATGTGGATCTCATACATGATACAAAAAAACAACATTTGCATTCAAGGGACAGTATCCTATATTTTTTACATAACTGTATGTAATAGACACTACTACAAACAACAAGATTAACATATACTGATAGCAATATTAAAAAGCTTCAAACACTTGCAAATAAAATAGGGTTAGCTATATTTTAAATATAGATGAACCACCATTACAACCGTAAAACACAATACCCCATCATTAACATATGAAAAGAACCTTTACACAAACTGGACAAAGCTGGAGATGGTACTCACATGAAACTCATTGGCTTTGCGAGGAGTAAGAAAATTACTTACATTTTCTTACAACACAAGACAAAATAAACCTATTGGTTAAACAATGGACTATCTAACTAGAGACAAAATCAAATATTTTTATTTATAATGTGAGTGTCTAATGAACCTTTCATAAAATATACAACGAAATTACATTTAGAAGAAGTCGGCATCATATATTTAGCATATGATAAATGCATATTGATTACTTTATTCAAACACAATAGCGCATATTTATTAATTAGATATGTTCAACATTAAACACAACATTAATTTTTAAGAAAAAGGAACATTGTTGACAAACATATTAAACATGGACTGTAGAGATTTGCACTTGCCTAGAAATATCCTATGCATGAAAACATTTTGCTTTCGTTCGTTGATTCAACCAGACATCCAGCAAAAGAGAATGTGTTGGTCTTTATCAGCTACGGGTCAACAATGTAACATGATGCAAATAATACATATTCGCAAGCTTTTTAAAATTGCATGCAGTCACAAACGTTTTTAACGTGCACAAATATTGCGGGACTACGCAATCCAATCACACGTTTTTTTAACTTTACATGTGCCGTCTTAACATGGCGCTTCCTTGATCACGTAAGAACGCCATCCAATGAAAGGCACATTATTGATCACGTAAGAACGCCCAAAAAAAAAAGGCGCATCCTTGATCGCGTCAAAACGCAATCCAATAAAAGGCATATTCCTGATCACGTAAGAACGTCAGTCAATACAAGGAATCATTGGACAGCCTGGCAGGTGACGTCTTAAGCAACATGGCGCATCCGAGATCGCTGAAAAACCGCAGACAATACAAGGACTCTGTGACATCTTGGCATATCATTAAGAAACGTATTTATATTTTAGGAACTAGTATGTGTGTAGATTGCTATCTAGGAATGTCACCAAATCATGAATCATCTTTTCGGACTTGACTGTCCCTTGAACTATAGCTATGGTGTATATCTTTAACATTTAAAAGATACACATGAGAAATACATATGCCATTGATGTTTTAAGATATGTTTGGATTGTTGTTGAATAACAATAGTTATACATGTATTGATTAAACGTGTCATTTATTCAAGTTTAATTATGGTCAGCCTACCTATAGCCATATATGGGAGGAGATGTATTTTGTTAACATATTAGTTAACTAATATTCATCATCTACATTATTTGTATTACACACAGAGATTGATTTGGTTACACTTTGACAATAATATAGATTTGAAAATGAAATACAGGTGCTGTCAACATTACAATAAGATTGTTTATTAATAAAATTATATGTCCTTGTTCTTGTAAAAAGGACAAAAACGCTTTACAAATGGAAATACATTCATTTACAATAGTGATCAACATCACTTAAAGGGACATTATTTTGTTTTTAAAAAGAGCATACACATAGTCAATACTATTTAAATAAAATGAACACTTTACAGGGATTATATCATTGTATCAATACTCAGATCATTTGGTAAAGGTGCATCAATTCATGCAGAGTTTATAAATACACACATGGATATGAACATTTTAATATACATATATACACAAATACAAAAATATATATACATATATAAAGAAATTACTCTGCTAATCATAATCAGGCAATGATAGAGCTAAGAGAAAATAATATAAACACAAATAATAAGATTACATTGGAGATGTTAATCTTAAAGTCATTTACTATTGTCTTACATATATGATTTCATTATAACAAATAGATTTGTTAGGTCCCTTTAAGGATAAACAACATAAACTAGAGCTTGAAAAAAATAACAGGAAGAATGAGGACAAAGATTTGTGAAATAAAATGTATTTTATTAGTATGTAAGAAAACATACACAACGTTTATAAATAATCTTGTAAAAATAAGGAATATATGAGCCATATGACAAGGTAACACAGTGCATCACAGTCCATGAAGAGAGTTGCCAAGGGCCAGCATAGCCTCATTGGAGACACATGACAAGGTAACACAGTGCATCACAGTCCATGAAGAGAGTTGCCAAGGGCCAGCATAGCCCCATTGGAGACACATGGCAAGGTAACACAGTGCATCACAGTCCATGAAGAGAGTTGCCAAGGGCCAGCATAGCCCCATTGGAGACACATGGCAAGGTAACACAGTGCATCACAGTCCATGAAGAGAGTTGCCAAGGGCCAGCATAGCCCCATTGGAGACACATGGCAAGGTAACACAGTGCATCACAGTCCATGAAGAGAGTTGCCAAGGGCCAGCATAGCCTCATTGGAGACACATGGCAAGGTAACACAGTGCATCACAGTCCATGAAGAGAGTTGCCAAGGGCCAGCATAGCCTCATTGGAGACACATGACAAGGTAACACAGTGCATCACAGTCCATGAAGAGAGTTGCCAAGGGCCAGCATAGCCTCATTGGAGACACATGACAAGGTAACACAGTGCATCACAGTCCATGAAGAGAGTTGCCAAGGGCCAGCATAGCCTCATTGGAGACACATGACAAGGTAACACAGTGCATCACAGTCCATGAAGAGAGTTGCCAAGGGCCAGCATAGCCCCATTGGAGACACATGGCAAGGTAACACAGTGCATCACAGTCCATGAAGAGAGTTGCCAAGGGCCAGCATAGCCCCATTGGAGACACATGGCAAGGTAACACAGTGCATCACAGTCCATGAAGAGAGTTGCCAAGGGCCAGCATAGCCCCATTGGAGACACATGACAAGGTAACACAGTGCATCACAGTCCATGAAGAGAGTTGCCAAGGGCCAGCATAGCCTCATTGGAGACACATGGCAAGGTAACACAGTGCATCACAGTCCATGAAGAGAGTTGCCAAGGGCCAGCATAGCCTCATTGGAGACACATGACAAGGTAACACAGTGCATCACAGTCCATGAAGAGAGTTGCCAAGGGCCAGCATAGCCTCATTGGAGACACATGACAAGGTAACACAGTGCATCACAGTCCATGAAGAGAGTTGCCAAGGGCCAGCATAGCCCCATTGGAGACACATGACAAGGTAACACAGTGCATCACAGTCCATGAAGAGAGTTGCCAAGGGCCAGCATAGCCTCATTGGAGACACATGGCAAGGTAACACAGTGCATCACAGTCCATGAAGAGAGTTGCCAAGGGCCAGCATAGCCTCATTGGAGACACATGACAAGGTAACACAGTGCATCACAGTCCATGAAGAGAGTTGCCAAGGGCCAGCATAGCCTCATTGGAGACACATGACAAGGTAACACAGTGCATCACAGTCCATGAAGAGAGTTGCCAAGGGCCAGCATAGCCTCATTGGAGACACATGACAAGGTAAAAGAGTGCAACAGGCACAACAAAAAACTGATAAAAAGGCCAAATGGCAACAATATAAATACAAATTCAACATGTGGACTGAGGATTATTATCTGCCACCATGGAGCATATCCAGATCCTCCACTTACTGGTCATCCTCTTCATTGTCCTGTGCATGTCCAGCTCCAGATTCAGGCCTTGAACGTAATTGCATAATTTCACGCAGAGTCAAGTCCTGAACCCGGAGCTGGGCCTGCATGGTGTCGTTCATCCCTCTCAGGACAGCTGCGTTCCTCAACACGGCCTGCTCTACTCTTGCTATCCCTTCTAGCATGAGCCATGCTGAGTCACAGCCTAAAATAAAATAAAAATTAATATTAAGGATAATTACACAACAGAATAAAAGATTTTAATACATACATTGTCATCATAAAGACAAATAATTATTTACATCAATTATTTTTCATATATTCTTTACACATGAATTAGGTTATTCAGACAGACAGAAATCATTAAAGGCTCATGTTACTCAAACATGTTGAACCCTTTAATTGGTTTTAGATGATCCACTTATACAGCTTGAGTGTATCAAATCTTGTTAAAGGATTTACATTGTACTTACATCAGCAATTTAAAAATTCTATTTAGACTGTGGTAGGCACACCTATCCTTAAACATTTTGGCATTGAGGACAAGCTGTGTAAACATAGCAACCAGAAGAAATTACATTCCCACTGGGTTAGACAAGAGATAATGTATCCACATTTGGACATAAAATTTTGGATACAAGTAGTGGTGTTTGGTATATGTAGTGATATCCAATTAAAGGGACACTGAACCTAAATATTTAATGGACTGATTCAGATAGAGCATGACATGACAAATCTTTAGAAATTACACATATTCATTATATGTTTTAATTGTCAAGCTATATTTTGAATGCAAGAATGTTGGTTTTTATGGAAGCCAATATTTGTTGATGAACCTTGTTTGTGCATGCTGGTTGATGGATACATTCATCCAACAATAAAGAAATGATGGCCACATTTATTTTATTGTTTAAACTAATTATAGGAATAAGTTGTTTTCAATAAATATATCAAGAGAATGACGAATAATTCATAAGAGTATTCT
Source organism: Bombina bombina (assembly GCF_027579735.1). Taxonomy (NCBI): domain Eukaryota; kingdom Metazoa; phylum Chordata; class Amphibia; order Anura; family Bombinatoridae; genus Bombina; species Bombina bombina. The sequence goes on from NC_069502.1 coordinate 875,055,692, forward strand.
ATTATACATTGGCTTAACATTGCATGCTGGATTTGAATCACAATTTAACCAATTTAACTTCACTGTACCTTTAAGTATCTTATAAAGTGTATTTAGAATGATACTTACAGCTGTGCCTGGGAAGGACAATCTGACACCCAGGACAATGAAGGTTTAAACAGGGGGGAGGGATGGGATTGGCTCGGGGAGGGATGGGAATGGCTTGGGGAGTGGTGAGCTGCTGCTCCAGGGTAGGCCGTACAGCTGGGGAGTGGGGAGTTTGGGTCTGGGCAGCTGTACGGGCCAGAATACGGGGAGAGCGGCGAAGGGGGGTGTATGGGCGTTTTTTGGGAGGGACAGGATATGAAATATGGGAAGGGCTGGCAGTGGTCGGGGCATGGTCATGGGTTTGGTGATGGGAAGGGCTCTGGGTGTGTGCAGAGGTGTGGCCATGGTCAGGGGTGTGTGCACGGGGAGGGGTCTGTGACTGGGCAGGGGCGGAATCCAGATGACCAGAAGTGGTGGATCCATCTGAAAATGTAAAAGAAATATATTAACATCTCATACATCCTGACATCAAATCAACGCATTTAAAATTGATTATGTTTTCAATATACCTCGAAGTGTGTTTGAATCTGTAAACTATTCTGAAATGAGGATATGGTATCTATATAGGCACTCAGATGAATCTCAATGACTGTCTGTACAATGTGAAACTTATTATTGTGTTTTGGCATGGAATATGCATGTGACATAATGATGGCATGAATTATATATTCTTAAAAAAATATATACAAGCAGATTTTCATGCTGCCTGATATAGAAAGGGGGCAGTAGTGTATTTGAACAGACAAATAATATTCCTTTTTAAAGGGAAAAAGCTGTAGACTTTGAATGTCTTCAATAAAATGATTTCAAAATAAGAAACATGTTGGAAACATGATAGATAGATTTCACATACCATCAGACTCCAAGGCAGCCTCTTCCTCCTCCATCCCACATGTGACATCAATCTCTGTAAAACATAACATGTTGTGTACACCTTAAGATCAGATATTATAACATATGTTACTGTTGCTCAAATACGCACATCAATGTTGCATTAAAGATATACACACACAAAGTTATGATTTACATCATTTTGATGGAGCATACAAATGACAATAGATTTGTTATTGTCAATAAATCAGAATATTTATGTATTGTTTGTCTTAATGTTAAATTCATAAAAGCATAGTACATAGAACATTTAAGATTTCTCATGTGTGTATCACTTGATGACTGTTGTTAAAAAAAAATAAAAAATGAAAAAAACATATGTTAGACATCTTATGAATAACAAATGTGTAGAATAATAAAGTAGAAATTATTAATCGCTCAATATAAAAAAAAAATATATAATCAGAAGATAAATTCTATGATTTTTTATAATGTTATGCTTCATCGGAATCATGATCATAATATTGATTAGCAATACACCTTCAATTACATATAAATGAGTCAATGGACTTACCAGGAGACCGCAAAGGCGGCTCTATGTCACTGCTGGATTCCTGTGGGCTCCCCACACCAACTCTCTCTATGAATGATATAGATATATATTATTAAACACATTTTGGATATCACTAAATCACATCTGTCTAGAATTTTAACATTAATCAACTTTAAAATGTGAAGAATAGAGCAGTCATTACACCAGAAAATGCTTGATTGAATCAAGGGGATTCTGTAAACATATCTGTATTCAACATATGTTTAATGTCAGACTACATTAGACATCAAATTCATCTCAGATGCTGCTATTGCATATCTAAATATACCCAATGATCAATGTTCTTAACCCTTTAAGGACACAGCTTTCACTTAGCTCAATTGTTTTATGACGGAATAATTCCGTCATATGTCCTTAAGAAGTTACAAGAATACACACAAACCACATATTGAGGAGCATCTGTTGACAAATCTAAACAAACATGTGTCACATCGACCCATTTTTTCAATGTACAGTAATCTTGTTTAGGACACAACACATATTTATCACAATACATAACAAACTTTATTATTACAAATATGTAATCATGGTGCTGTTAGAGTATGCAGATATATATAAAGTAACTCCAACAGATAATTAGATTTATATATCAATAGTTTGTAATAAAAATAATGTAATGATGAATGAATCTATTTTGTCTTAAAGGGACACTGACATGATTAATTTAAATAATTGATTTCTATGTTCAAACTGTAAAAAATAATTTAACATTGACTCCTATTATAATTCGAATGTTGTTCGATATTAATCTTAAAGGCAGATAAGGAATATTGGATTCAATAAATATTTTTTGTTGAAGGTATCCACCAATCATCAATATAAACCCAGGTTGGTCAACAAATATTTAGATGCACATAAACGTACTTTCTTTATTTTAAAATACATTTAGCAATAGAATATGTCACATATGATGATAGTATTATATTTTATGTTTATTAATATTGCATACTGTATGTGAAAGACAATATTAATAATTGTAGTTCAGTATCCCTTTAATCTAAAATTAAATAGATTCCACAATGTTGTTGTTTGTTAATGAATTATCTACTCCATATGTTGATGTAATGAATGGTATTGAGCATGCAATTAAAATCAAATATGTTATTTAAGTATATCCGAATAATTATATAATTTTCATCTATTAAATAGACATTACATATAAATATTGAACAATGTGTATTTAGTATGTAATGTTCATTCCATGTTTCTAAGACAAATGTCAATTAAAATGAGACATACCATACTGTGACAAGCCCTGGCTTGAGGATCCAGCAGCCACATCCATATCTGTAATATATTAAATGAGGATTGCATATCATTAATACTAATCATGCCATGTTTAAAATATTTACATTAATAACAAATCAATAGAAAAATATTAATCCTTTGGTAGTCCCATGAGTTAATAGTTTCCGCAATTAAATGAATGATAAATATATCCTGGACTCTTATTTTCAATCAGTTGTGTTGTTTACTGTATCTTTAAGAATATATGCTTGTTATTACATAATCATCAATTGATGGCCATATGTTATAATTTATTAGTATTATTCGTTTTTTATTAGATATAATATTTAAAATAAGAATACTGTATTCTTCACTAATCTAAGATTTTCCATTTAATTTTTAACAACATGTATAAAGCAATGCCACTTTCCGCAAACCCATGTTAACGTGGATGAGAAATGCCATTTTCGCGATCATTGCGCAATGATTCCAAGCGGAATTACGCATCCGTCATTTTAACAACATGTATAAAGCAATGCCACTTTCCGCAAACCCATGTTAACGTGGATGCGAAATTACATTTCCGCTCTGTGACGCATATTCTGTAGAGCGCAAGAAACATCATTCCAATTTCATGTATCACTAATGTAAAATCAGATATCGAAACATCATATGTAGTGTATGTTGTGAGATCTGTATAGGTTTAGTATCTGACTAAATACACATTTTGGATTTTTAACATTATAAATATTATATGAAGTTGGATAATTACCTGGTTCAGATTCTCTATCGGGTCCTCCCAGGCCACCGGACGGAGAAGCATCTGCCCTGTCCCCCGCGTCAGGACTTTCAGATCCCGCAGCTGGGAGGGAAGAAGAGGAGGCCGAGGATGGCGAGGATCTAAATCTTTTGGGGACCCGGAGATTGAGGAGCTCGCATAAAGTCACCTCATAAGGGAGTAGGTACAGTTTCCGCGGGGCCTTTCTTTGGCCCCCTCTTTTACGGGCTTGTACCCAGTCCCTTATGAGGTTGACTTTTTTCGATAAACGCAACCTCATATCTCCGAATCTCCTCATGATCTGATCCTGGGTCCTCTGGACGTCACACACCAATCTAACCGCATTGGTGATAGACTCCCAGAGGGCCTTCTTAACAGGCGCATCTGTCGAGCTCCTCTTGTTCCCAAACAGCTGGGGATAAAAGTCCTTGACGGCGTGGACCAGTGCAGCGCTCTCCTCCTTGGTGAACCTGGGAACTGACATGCCTGCTGGGTTGTCTTCTCAAATATATATATATATATATAAAAATATATCTAGTACGCCTGCAGGCATTAGAGAACTGACAAAGATGGCAACGTGTAATGGACTTTTATATGGTGAAGTAAACATGAGATGCACCATGGGACAATTTATCTGTACATCTGATTGGATAAAAGTTTGAAATATTGTTATAATGTCTGTGAGACCATCCTGACTCAAGTTGTGTTTGTGTGATGAACTCTGATTGGCCGTTCCTTAATGTTTCATATCTTAGTAACTTCCTTACACATACCTCATGGTGGTGCTGTAACTTCATTTTTCATGTAGACTTATTTGTAACTCATGGGCCTGTCATGCGGATATGTGTGACGCATATTTAATATCCGTGATCCGTGAAATATTAATGATTAAATACTCTTTAAAATCTAATCCTGTCACATTATTAATGTTGTAGACATTTCTCGGTTTAATAACGGTCTGTTTCTTTAATACAAATACACATTTAATATTGTATGTCTTTATTGTTCTTTAAATAAATTTATTGTGAAGTATTGACATTGCTCTATTAAATGTATTTATAATGCACATTGATTGTGTGCTATTGCGTGACATTACACTAATGTTTAAATATGCTAATCTGGTGTTTGAAGATGCGTTTCCCACGCAATATTTATTAATGTTAAAATTCCGGGAAGAATGTCAGTAACTTTGATAATCTGTTTATAAATGTTAAACTACAGCTTTGTTATTCGCAAATAAACCTCGAGCTTGTATTTGTCTGAAGTGCTCATATATGTTATTGTGCAATGGCGTCTTTAGTTTTAAAGAGACATTACAAACAATTGTATCAAATGATCTGTAGAGATAGAAGATTGTTTAGACTTTAAAATGTAAATCATTTTCTCTTAGTATTTATATATCCTCAACATAAGAAATTTAAATGCACATGGTTGAGCCAATCACATAAGGCATCTCTGTGCATCCACCAATCTTCATCTACTGAGCCTATCTCGATATGCTTTTCAAGCAAAGTATGTCAAGATAGGAAGAGAAGTAAATACACTATTTCAAGCTCTTAAAGGGACACTGTCCAAACAAATTTACCATTGGTGATTGAGCATGAAATGTTAATCAACTTTATTATTTAATACGATTATCAAATGTTAAGTTATCTTGTTATGTTTCTTTGAAAATCAATAATGATATTTTATATTACGGACAATTGTTTAATAAAAACCTGGGTTGTCCTTGACGATTGTTGCATCAATTATTCCAAACTATCAAGTTCTGTCCAGAGTACTGAAGCAAATAAATTAGCTATTTACTGCCTTATTTCTAAAGTAATGATAGCAACATCACAATGAGCATTCATAATATGAGACAAGTTTTAAAGTTGATTAAAATAGAATACTCATTCAGAATGTATAAATCATTGTTTTTTTAAATGGCTACCTTTAAGTATATTTTGAGTTCATGTCCCTTTAAATAAACATTTCACAATAATGCTTAATATATCATAAACCTAGGCACCTTCCTTTTGCTAAATGAGTCTAACATATGAGTAAAGCAAATTTAGATTAACTTCTAGATTCTTTTACACACTGACTGAAATATATTTATTAAATGAGGTCTTTTTTAGCCTTCAGCGTAGAGGGACATTAAGCTATATGTTATGTATGCATTTTGTATCATAATCTTATATTTGACCAACTTAATATGTTTTGTTATTCAATCATTATATTGTAATTATATATATATTCGTGGATTAAATACATCTCTACATAGGCTATTTTGATGCTGATTGTTGTTTGCATATAGATGCCTTATATCATTGACTAAGATATGTGCATTTATTTTTATTTTAACAAGTATATTTAAAGACTGAATGTAATTCTATAGTACATTCTAAATATGTTTAAATTCTTGTATGATATTTGTAACAATGTATACAAAATATACATTTTGAATGACCCCTTTAAGGACCCAAACATATTGTATTTTGATTTAACATTGACAAAATAAACTAAAGGGGAAATTACATTCTATATAGATATTTGATGTCTAACCCAAGAGGTAAGATTGTAATAAATACATAATATTACTAAGTATAGTTAAATGACTCCACTAGAAAATTACATAGATTAACCTGGCATCCAATAACTAATTATTAAAAATTATAAAGTTAAATGACCTACCATTTATAAATGTAATAATTGTAAAATATTTTCTAATAATGTTTTGAGATACCTAAGGAAGATACATGATCTTATACAATTCTTTTTACATTCAACAACACTGTCACTTTCATGTAATTGAACCACTTCACCTTATTAAATGTTAAAACAATCATAATATTAATACATATCCTAAATATTTTTCATATATACTTTTTCAATATAAAAGCATTGAAGAATATGACTCCCCAATTAATGTTAAAATATATATTTTAATATTCTCTGAAGAATTTTATTTTCTACTATTAATGCATTATTTTCTCTTATGCATGTGCTTGTCAAATAGCCAACTACCAGTCATGGGAGTCCAAGTTTTATTTATTTACAGATTATATTGATATATATTAGAATCTGCTAAAAAAATTAAATTTATTTAATAGAAAATAATTAAATATTCCATGAAGTCATCAGATGCCAATCTGAAATGACAAATAATAAAAATGGAACAAAGTTAATACACACGTTGTAAAATATTCATAAAATACATTTAAAATCATATGGTGTCTATGCTCTAACTTTGATCAACATTTTTTAAAGATAATCATTACATTCATTTTAAATTAATGAAATACATACACCATTATATTGTTGATTAAAAATAATATTTAAATTTCAAAAATTAAATTTATACATAATAATGTATATCACATGTAAACAATATATGTATGCTGAACATAAATGTAATATTTCATGTCCATTCAAATACCTCTATATCAACTATAATATGTATTCCTTTTTCTGATTGTGATCCCTAAATATCTAATTAAGAACTAAATATGACTAATGTATGTAAGCTACTAATATTCTACAGTCTTCACTAGCATGCATTGGTACACCAACCTGGACAATGCATGGTCTTTGAAAGTCAATTCAGGGGTAAACAGTTGATCTTCAATAGGTGTCTTATTCATCAGTTCATTAAATAGAGGACTGGGAAATACCATCTAAAAAAGTAAAATCATCTAAGTGTCTGATTGTGATCCCTAAATATCTAATTAAGAACTAAATATGACTAATGTATGTAAGCTACTAATATTCTACAGTCTTCACTAGCATGCATTGGTACACCAACCTGGACAATGCATGGTCTTTGAAAGTCAATTCAGGGGTAAACAGTTGATCTTCAATAGGTGTCTTATTCATCAGTTCATTAAATAGAGGACTGGGAAATACCATCTAAAAAAGTAAAATCATCTAAGTGTCTGATTGTGATCCCTAAATATCTAATTAAGAACTAAATATGACTAATGTATGTAAGCTACTAATATTCTACAGTCTTCACTAGCATGCATTGGTACACCAACCTGGACAATGCATGGTCTTTGAATGTCAATTCAGGGGTAAACAGTTGATCTTCAATAGGTGTCTTATTCATCAGTTCATTAAATAGAGGACTGGGAAATACCATCTAAAAAGTAAAATCATCTAAGTGTCTGATTGTGATCCCTAAATATCTAATTAAGAACTAAATATGACTAATGTATGTAAGCTACTAATATTCTACAGTCTTCACTAGCATGCATTGGTACACCAACCTGGACAATGCATGGTCTTTGAATGTCAATTCAGGGGTAAACAGTTGATCTTCAATAGGTGTCTTATTCATCAGTTCATTAAATAGAGGACTGGGAAATACCATCTACAAAATAGAAAATCATCTAAGTGTCTCCAATAGGATGTCTCCACAGCCTTATTCTATCAAATAGTTTGCACTTACCATGTGAACATGTCTTTGTATGGTTTTCAAGGTCAGCAGAATTTAAATATGCCAGACATGATCCCATTGGTATACTTCAATTTCAATCTTGGCTTTTTCCCCACTGTCAGTCTTGGAAATCTTCACTGTCAGGCTTCAAATTGTTCCCTTTCAGTCTTTATATTAAGTCATCTCCCTAATGTAAGAAATTATATATAAAGATTTCATACAAGTGTGTGAATCAGTTCTGTACCCCTCTCCCACCCCCCATTTCATAATAAATATCTATCACTAGCTTACTAAGCCTGTGTATGAACATGTGTTATTTTCTATCAAGTGTGAAGATGAGTCATATTGAGCAGAACAAACCTCTGTGTGACATTGAACCATAGTCATTCTAGAGTATCCCTTTCTGATTATGTACATAAGTAATGTGTAAACAAAGTTATATTTTTAAAAATGTATGCCATATTATGTATTTGTGTACAAATCATGCCAGCAACAGTCCATACATTTCTACTTACCATCTGATGTCCTCTATAAAAACCAGGTGGCAAAGACTCGCTATAGGACCCAATGCCCAGAGCATCACCTATATTATGAGAAAAAAATATTATTATAACATTTGATCAATACTAACATGTTTGCACAATTCTCTACTTGTCATTTCCCTAGAGTTCACATCTATTGAAAATACTCCAGTGTAACTTCTATTATTTACCGTCTAAAGTGGCGGTTGATGACGTCTGCTCTGACATCAAGTCCCTCGTCCTGGAATTCCCCCTCTAGAACAGGATCATCCTCCTCATCTCTGAGGAGGTCTCTGTCCACCGGGACGGCCTGCAGCATCCCAGCCCGCTGTGCAATATTATGCAGGACGCTACAGGCTACAACGATCTTAGCCACCTTCTTTGGGTTGTACTGGAGTGCTCCTCCAGAACGGTCCAGGCACCTGAATCTCATCTTCAGGAGGCCGAACATCCTTTCAACCACCGCCCTGGTTCTCTTATGAGCCCTATTGTAGCGCTCCTCAGACACATCAGTTGGGCTACGCAAGGGGGTAATGAGCCAAGGCCGGCTCATGTACCCAGAATCACCTATAAATTTAGAACAGAACATAATTCAAACAGAATACTTAAACTAGTATATTGTTGTATAAATATATTTTTTAAAAACCATAATACATATTAAAAGTTGTCAGAAACATAAAAAAAAATAAATAAATTATATATAAATCTGTATCTAGCCATTTCATCTAAGACATGCTACATATGCGTATTTCTCCTAAACCAAACCTTGTGTAAAATGCTAACTACATGTTTACATTGCATTCTCTATCTGAACACTTAAGGTAAGACATGCTACATATCTGCATTTCAATAAAACTAGACATTAGCAGAAAAAGACAATGACAGGGTTAAATTGCATGAGATAATATCTTGCCATTTCATCTAAGACATGCTACATATGCGTATTTCTCCTAAACCAAACCTTGTGTAAAATGCTAACTACATGTTTACATTGCATTCTCTATATGAACACTTAAGTTAAGACATGCTACATATCTGCATTTCAATAAAAATAGACATTAGCAGAAAAAGACAATGACAGGGTTAAATTGCATGAGATAATATCTTGCCATTTCATCTAAGACATGCTACATATGCGTATTTCTCCTAAACCAAACCTTGTGTAAAATGCTAACTACATGTTTACATTGCATTCTCTATATGAACACTTAAGGTAAGACATGCTACATATCTGCATTTCAATAAAAATAGACATTAGCAGAAAAAGACAATGACAGGGTTAAATTGCATGAGATAATATCTTGCCATTTCATCTAAGACATGCTACATATGCGTATTTCTCCTAAAACAAACCTTGTGTAAAATGCTAACTACATGTTTACATTGCATTCTCTATCTGAACACTTAAGGTAAGACATGCTACATATCTGCATTTCAATAAAAATAGACATTAGCAGAAAAAGACAATGACAGGGTTAAATTGCATGAGATAATATCTTGCCATTTCATCTAAGACATGCTACATATGCGTATTTCTCCTAAAACAAACCTTGTGTAAAATGCTAACTACATGTTTACATTGCATTCTCTATCTGAACACTTAAGGTAAGACATGCTACATATCTGCATTTCAATAAAAATAGACATTAGCGTCGGTAAATAACAAATGGTTAAATTTAATCCTATAGCTGAACATGACGCTAACAGTTAAAAAATACAGGGGCAATTGTCAAAATAATTAACCATGTTGTGCACAAATACTCACCAACGAGATAACCAGGGGGCATTTGTCTTTCCTCAAACTGTCTCCACAGGGACGACAGAGAGAGGATGCGGGCATCATGACAAGCACCTCCAAAATTCGCATACACATGCATAATCCTCATCCGTGCGTCACAAACATACTGCACGTTGAGGCTATGAAAATGTTTGCGATTTCTGAAGGGCAAGTCATCAATTGGAGCACGCAGCGCAATGTGGGTACAATCAATGGCTCCCAAGACATTGGGCAATTGAGCAATATCAAAGAATTCCCGCTTCAGGCGCCTCCAATCACCATCATTCTGTGGGAATCCTATGTATTGCTTACTGATACGTACCATGGCGTTCAGAAAGTTATCAAACACCCCAGAGAATGTACCTTGAGCCAGGCCATGCATGTACAGTTCTCCTGATTGAAAACTCCCGGAGGCCAGGACGTATAGACAGCTTAGCATCTTACTCATGGGGGGAACAGCAGTCCTTATTTGTATACGTGGCTCCAAATGAGGTTTAAGAAGATCGTAAAGGCCAATGAGCTGTTCGCGATCGAGCCGATACTTATCAAAAACCTCAAAGTCACTCATGTTTTCCAAGGTGGGTCTCACCCTGTAGACACGAGGACCTCGAACCAGACGACCCCTTCGTCTCGGTCTGAGCCGCCGAGGCTGCCTGATTCGACCAACAGCTAGTTCGCCAATAGCACCACCAGCAGCGTCTACCATGTCATCGTCATCCATCTTTCAAAACAGCGTAACAAGGTAAGCACTTGATCTGATGTGGATCACAAGTGATGCATTGGCCATGTTGTTTGGGGGATTTATAGTACAATTAGTCCAATGGTAGTGAGTTTGTAATGATTGCTGATTGTATTCACCTGTTTGTATGTGAGCGGCGCGAATGCTTTGACAGTGGGCGTTTATTTGTTGTTTGCTGAAATGTTAGTTTCAAACAATGATTCTCAATGTGAAAGTGTCAAATATCACACATACAGTGCATGTTTGTAATGTTTGATCATATGCGTAATCAATATTTCCTAAACGCGATGTTATAGTAACAAGCACACGTCCAGGCTAACATGAATGAAAGTGCATAGTTGTGTATAATGTGCATCGAATGTGATCGATCAATGTTGCTGCAATATTGTTTGTAAACGATAAAGTAACAGCTGCCATCTGTAGTATTGTATATATAAGTGATTGCCGAGCTGTCAATACTGTATGCGTCCCATTACAATCGCAATAATAATTCCGAACTTCCCGTCTGCCATCTGTAGTATTGTATATATAAGTGATTGCCGAGCTGTCAATATTGTACGCGTCCCTTTCAAATCGCAATAATAATTCCGAACTTCCCGTCTGCCATCTGTAGTATTGTATATATAAGTGATTGCCGAGCTGTCAATATTGTATGCGTCCCTTTAAAATCACAATAATAATTCAGAACTTCCCGTCTGCCATCTGTAGTATTGTATATATAAGTGATTGCCGAGATGTCAATATTGTATGCGTCCCTGTAAAATCGCAATAATACTGAATAACTTCCCGTCTGCCATCTGTAGTATTGTATATATAAGTGATTGCCGAGCTGTCAATATTGTATGCGTCCCTGTAAAATCGCAATAATACTGAATAACTTCCGGCTGTCATCTGTAGTATTGTATATATAAGTGATTGCCGAGATGTGAATATTGTACGCGTCCCTTTCAAATCGCACTAATACTGAATAACTTCCGGCTGTCATCTGTAGTATTGTATATATAAGTGATTTTCGATCTGACGATATTGTATGCGTCCCATAAAAATTGCACGAATACTGAATAACTTCCGGCTGTCATCTGTAGTATTATATATATAATTGATGTGCGATCTGACAATATTTCTTAATTGTCCCATTGAAATCTCCATAATAATGCTGTTCAAAAGTGTGTTTTACGTATATGTTGTATTGTAGTATTGAGTGTTAAAGTTCCTAAAGGGGCGGTACAGTGGTGAATCTGTGATGTGTATGGTTGAATCTTCTAATGACGTCATGATATTATTAACCTGCCTATGTAGTTGTGAAATCCTCATTGTGTTGTTGTATTGTGCTACATTGTTATTGTGTGCTGAATAAAATCTAAATGTGTGCTTTGTGGTTGCGTGATGGGTGATGCGTGTTATGTACATGTACGTATATATTGTGATTGTGTCCCACATATGCTGACTTCTATATAGCGGTCTGGCATTGTTGTTCCTTCCCATAAAGTGACATCTGTAATCTGGTGTAATGATGTTCTTGTTGTACGTAATTCCTAATGGTTTATTGTGATGGAATCATGATGTTAAAAGTAAAGTAAAATCCATATGTTGTGTTTTGTGATTCCTCGAGAGAATGTAATGTGTTTTTCCCCCATCATTTGAATGCACATGTATGATTGAATGTTAAAAGTAATGTATGTGCATCCATGAGTGATCATGTGTTAAGCCTATGTAGATATGCAGTTGCTGCAAGCATATGAGTTGAATAACAGAAATGCAATAATAAAGGTAAATGAGAGATGTTTCCCATTGTGTAGTGTTTGTGAATCCAGAAATGTGTATTGAATTTTATTTTAATTGTAAATGTAATTTTATTGAAATAATAATGTGTTACTAGTGATGGGGATTTGTAGTTGATGTAATCTAAAAGTGTTAAAAATATTTATGGTGTGGTGAATATTTAATATTAAAAAACATAAGTCCACCATAGGGAAATAGTCATTTCTTGATCTATTTATCATAGCTGGGTCTAACGCATGAAATCATGTATTTTCTAGCGCTGGTATTTGGAGTTTTTCAGTCTACGCTATTTGCGTGCGTTAGGGAAATGAGGGTTTCGCGTGCACGAGCACGTCTTCCCAATAGAAGTCAATGGAGGCTCCAAAGATTTCTATATTTTTTTTTCTAAGACTGGTTTTCCTCGTAAAGTGAGTGACGTCATGAGCTTGTGTGAAAAAGTAACTAAATCGTGTTCTTTTTGTAATAAATAAATATTTTGTGTATGTAATGTGGTGTATATTGTTTGTATGCATCGATGAGTGTATGTTTGTGATAATGTTATTCGTTAGATGTAGGTATATGAGGGTCTTTTCCCGTATGTCCATGTAAGTCAATGGGAAAATGGATTTGTGTGGATTTTTTTCAAACACCCGAGATCTCGCAACTTTAATCCTTTGTATTTTAAAGAAAAAATAAAAAATACGAAAAATAAAGATAGTGTTGTGTTTGTATGAGTGTAAGTGTACTTTGTGTAATATTTGTTTTGTGATTCGTGGATGTTTTTTTGTGCGGTATATGTTTACTACTGGGTCTGAGGTGGCGGTAGAAAGTTGAGCGTTAGGTGTATTTTGAGTCGCGGTAAATAAACTCTAAATACCGGAGTGCGTAAAAAACCCGCGTTAGGAGCCTCTAACGCTGGTTTTGACGGCTACCGCCGAACTCTAAATCTAGGCCTAAGTGTTTAACTGTAGTTTTTATTATTCAATCAAGAGTTTGTTATTTTGAAATAGTGCTGGTATGTACTATTTACTCAGAAACAGAAAAGAGATGAAGATTTCTGTTTGTATGAGGAAAATGATTTTAGCAACCGTCACTAAAATCCATGGCTGTTCCACACAGGACTGTTGAGAGCAATTAACTTCAGTTGGGGGAACAGTGAGCAGTCTCTTGCTGCTTGAGGTATGACACATTCTAACAAGACGATGTAATGCTGGAAGCTGTCATTTTCCCTCTGGGATCCGGTAAGCCATGTTTATTACGATTGTAAATAAGGGCTTCAAAAAGGGCTTATTAAGACTGTAGACTTTTTTTGGGCTAAATCGATTGATTATTAACACATATTTAGCCTTGAGGAATCATTTTATCTGGGTATTTTGATATAATAATATCGGCAGGCACTGTTTTAGACACCTTATTCTTTAGGGGCTTTCCCAAAGCATAGGCAGAGCCTCATTTTCGCGCCGGTGTTGCGCACTTGTTTTTGAGAGGCATGGCATGCAGTCGCATGTGAGAGGAGCTCTGATACTTAGAAAAGACTTTCTGAAGGCGTCATTTGGTATCGTATTCCCCTTGGGGCTTGGTTGGGTCTCAGCAAAGCAGATACCAGGGACTGTAAAGGGGTTAAAGTTCAAAACGGCTCCGGTTCCGTTATTTTAAGGGTTAAAGCTTCCAAATTTGGTGTGCAATACTTTTAAGGCTTTAAGACACTGTGGTGAAAATTTGGTGAATTTTGAACAATTCCTTCATGTTTTTTCGCATTTGCAGTAATAAAGTGTGTTCAGTTTAAAATTTAAAGTGACAGTAACGGTTTTATTTTAAAACGTTTTTTGTACTTGTTATCAAGTTTATGCCTGTTTAACATGTCTAAACTACCAGATAGACTGTGTTCTGAATGTGGGGAAGCCAGAATTCCTATTCATTTAAATAAATGTGATTTATGTGACAATGACAATGATGCCCAAGATGATTCCTCAAGTGAGGGGAGTAAGCATGGTACTGCATCATTCCCTCCTTCGTCTACACGAGTCTTGCCCACTCAGGAGGCCCCTAGTACATCTAGCGCGCCAATACTCCTTACTATGCAACAATTAACGGCTGTAATGGATAATTCTGTCAAAAACATTTTAGCCAAAATGAACACTTATCAGCGTAAGCGCGACTGCTCTGTTTTAGATACTGAAGAGCATGACGACGCTGATATTAATATTTCTGAAGGGCCCCTAACTCAGTCTGATGGGGCCAGGGAGGTTTTGTCTGAGGGAGAAATTACTGATTCAGGGAACATTTCTCAACTAGCTGAACCTGATGTGATTGCATTTAAATTTAAGTTGGAACATCTCCGCATTCTGCTTAAGGAGGTATTATCCACTCTGGATGATTGTGACAAGTTGGTCATCCCAGAGAAACTATGTAAAATGGACAAGTTCCTAGAGGTGCCGGGGCTCCCAGAAGCTTTTCCTATACCCAAGCGGGTGGCGGACATTGTTAATAAAGAATGGGAAAGGCCCGGTATTCCTTTCGCCCTCCCCCCATATTTAAAAAATTGTTTCCTATGGTCGACCCCAGAAAGGACTTATGGCAGACAGTCCCCAAGGTCGAGGGAGCGGTTTCCACTTTAAACAAACGCACCACTATACCCATAGAGGATAGTTGTGCTTTCAAGATCCTATGGATAAAAAATTAGAAGGTTTGCTTAAAAAGATGTTTGTTCAGCAGGGTTACCTTCTACAACCAATTTCATGCATTGTCCCTGTCGCTACAGCCGCATGTTTCTGGTTCGATGAGCTGATAAAGGCGGTCGACAGTGATTCTCCTCCTTATGAGGAGATTATGGACAGAATCAATGCTCTCAAATTGGCTAATTCTTTCACCCTAGACGCCACTTTGCAATTGGCTAGGTTAGCGGCTAAGAATTCTGGGTTTGCTATTGTGGCGCGCAGAGCGCTTTGGTTGAAATCTTGGTCGGCTGATGCGTCTTCCAAGAACAAGCTACTTAACATTCCTTTCAAGGGGATCAACCATCAGGGGGGAACAAGGAGTTCCCTGGCGATGGAAGAAGTGACCAAAATCATTCTATGGGCGGAGTCTCACTCCTGCCACCTGTCTGCTATCCACATCCCAGGAGTGGAAAATTGGGAAGCGGATTTTCTGAGTCGTCAGACATTGCATCCGGGGGAGTGGGAACTCCATCCGGAAATCTTTGCCCAAGTCACTCAGCTGTGGGACATTCCAGACATGGATCTGATGGCCTCTCGTCAGAACTTCAAAGTTCCTTGCTACGGGTCCAGATCCAGGGATCCCAAGGCGGCTCTAGTGGATGCACTAGTAGCACCTTGGACCTTCAAACTAGCTTATGTGTTCCCGCCGTTTCCTCTCATCCCCAGGCTGGTAGCCAGGATCAATCAGGAGAGGGCGTTGGTGATCTTGATAGCTCCTGCGTGGCCACGCAGGACTTGGTACGCAGATCTGGTGAATATGTCATCGGCTCCTCCTTGGAAGCTACATTTGAGACGAGACCTTCTTGTTCAGGGTCCGTTCGAACATCCGAATCTGGTTTCACTCCAGCTGACTGCTTGGAGATTGAACGCTTGATCTTATCGAAGCGAGGATTCTCAGATTCTGTTATCGATACTCTTGTTCAGGCCAGAAAGCCTGTAACTAGAAAGATTTACCACAAAATTTGGAAAAAATATATCTGTTGGTGTGAATCTAAAGGATTCCCTTGGGACAAGGTTAAGATTCCTAGGATTCTATCCTTCCTTCAAGAAGGATTGGAAAAAGGATTATCTGCAAGTTCCCTGAAGGGACAGATTTCTGCCTTGTCTGTGTTACTTCACAAAAAGCTGGCCGCTGTGCCAGATGTTCAAGCCTTTGTTCAGGCTCTGGTTAGAATTAAGCCTGTTTACAAACCTTTGACTCCTCCTTGGAGTCTCAATTTAGTTCTTTCAGTTCTTCAGGGGGTTCCGTTTGAACCCTTGCATTCCGTTGATATTAAGTTATTATCTTGGAAAGTTTTGTTTTTAGTTGCAATTTCTTCTGCTAGAAGAGTTTCAGAATTATCTGCTCTGCAGTGTTCTGCTCCTTATCTGGTGTTCCATGCAGATAAGGTGGTTTTACGTACTAAACCTGGTTTTCTTCCAAAAGTTGTTTCTAACAAAAACATTAACCAGGAGATTATCGTACCTTCTCTGTGTCCGAAACCAGTTTCAAAGAAGGAACGTTTATTGCACAATTTGGATGTTGTTCGCGCTCTAAAATTCTATTTAGATGCTACAAAGGATTTTAGACAAACATCTTCCTTGTTTGTTGTTTATTCCGGTAAAAGGAGAGGTCAAAAAGCAACTTCTACCTCTCTCTCTTTTTGGATTAAAAGCATCATCAGATTGGCTTACGAGACTGCCGGACGGCAGCCTCCCGAAAGAATCACAGCTCATTCCACTAGGGCTGTGGCTTCCACATAGGCCTTCAAGAACGAGGCTTCTGTTGATCAGATATGTAGGGCAGCGACTTGGTCTTCACTGCACACTTTTACCAAATTTTACAAGTTTGATACTTTTGCTTCTTCTGAGGCTATTTTTGGGAGAAAGGTTTTGCAAGCCGTGGTGCCTTCCATTTAGGTGACCTGATTTGCTCCCTCCCTTCATCCGTGTCCTAAAGCTTTGGTATTGGTTCCCACAAGTAAGGATGACGCCGTGGACCGGACACACCTATGTTGGAGAAAACAGAATTTATGTTTACCTGATAAATTACTTTCTCCAACGGTGTGTCCGGTCCACGGCCCGCCCTGGTTTTTTTAATCAGGTCTGATAATTTATTTTCTTTAACTACAGTCACCACGGTACCATATGGTTTCTCCTATGCAAATATTCCTCCTTAACGTCGGTCGAATGACTGGGGTAGGCGGAGCCTAGGAGGGATCATGTGACCAGCTTTGCTGGGCTCTTTGCCATTTCCTGTTGGGGAAGAGAATATCCCACAAGTAAGGATGACGCCGTGGACCGGACACACCGTTGGAGAAAGTAATTTATCAGGTAAACATAAATTCTGTTTTTAAACCTTCATTTATTGAGTTCCTGTTATTGCCATTTTATGGAATGCACTTGGCTCCCCAACTCCGGCCCCGGCCGCGGACCAAGTCGGGGGGGGGGGCCACTAAGCTATCCTATGTCTTTCAGGAACTGAGGCTACATGAATAGTAAATATCCCTTTTTCTTGTGTAAAAATAAAAGTATGTCCCCCTAGGAGCCACCCCCTAAACCCCACAGAAAACATACAAAATTATAAAAGGGCATACATGCTTTTACTGTGCCTCTTACCGACTGTCAGTGTGTGCATACTTTTAGAGTTTCTCTGTACTTTAAATAGTGCATAAGTAGGGATACCTGGAGCCAAACAAATCAGGACTAGGAAAAGTAGGGAATTACTAAATCAAAAGCTTACTCTAATATCTCATAAACACAAAGGCTCTTTATGGGAGGAAAATGAAAAACACGTAAAAGGTGAAACATTTTTGAGCCAGCAATATTGAAATATATGGGGCAATACCAAGCTATCCTCCATCTGGCTTTAAAGAGTCCCAGCCGTGATTCCTACTAAACTGTTCAGTAAAGTTCCCTTTTTCTGGGCAAAGAGGCACGTCGGCTGGCATCTGCATATCCATAACTGTACTATATGGTGTGTCCTTCACCAGCTCATCTATGCACTCGCGGCTGAGCCCCTCTTTCATGTAAGACGCATCAAACTCCAGCGCCTTGCCGACCGATGCACTAAACTTCATAGGGACTTTTAGAGCTGTTGCGTGGTGACCATTCTCGGCTTGCTTTCGCTCAGACAGCCAATCCTCATGCCGGTACAAGTTGGAGCCCATGCGCTCAGCTATCTCTGGAGGGCTAGTTTTCATCCGAGAGAATGGCATGCAAGGCGGGACCTGTGAAGGTGCCGCTATATCTGGAGAGGTCTCTGTGTTTTTCAAGATGGGAGAGACCACGGGGGCGCCCTTTGCCGCGGTCCCACCCGCCATACTTGTCATCTCCGCTTCTTCCAGCTTGCCCCTTGTATTAGGTTCAAACAGCCGTGAATTTATAAGAAAGTCCCATGGAGCACTCTGTAGCAAACCTTGAAAGCAAAGTTCCAGCTTGTCTAGTAAGTCGTCTACATGAGATGCGTAGCTGGTTTTCTTCTCGTCGGCCATATTTGTTACGAATTAATAAATGCCCTAATATACTTGATCTCTTTGTAGCAAGAAAAAAAGTCTGTTTATTCCGGTGTTCTGTGTGACTATGAGTTAACTTGCTGTGTTCAGTCTTGACAAAAAACCTCGGTAGACCGAGGGGGGTAGCGTTGCCTGTCGTGAGCCGCCGCTCCAGGCCTTTTCTGCCCGATCTTGCACTCTAGCTTCAAAAATACAGTGGCTAGTTTAGGTGATTATATTCAGTCCATCGGGCCAGTAAAACTGGTCACTCTATTTTGTTCTTGCACTGTGTTGGCTATCCTACAACGGCGGTTTGCTGGATATTCAGCAGGAGCACTAAGGAGATGCGACCGTCCACAGTCACTGCTCGGACACGCCCCCTGAAAGCTTAATTTTATGTAAGCATGGATTTTCTTAATTTGGTCATTGAGACCATGGTTCAGGCTCGTAAGCCTGTTACTAGAAAGATTTACTATAAGATATGGCATAAATATCTTCATTAGTGTGAATCCAAGGGCTACTCTTGGAGTAGGGTCAGGATTCCAAGAATGTTATCTTTTCTCCAGGAGGGTCTAAAGAAAGGTTTATCTGTCAGTACCTTAAAGGGACAGATTTCTGCTCTGTTTTGCTGCACATGCATCTGGCGGATGTGCCAAATGTGCAATCCTTTTGTCAGGACTTGGTTAGAATTAGGCCTGTGTTTAAATCCATTGCTCCACCATGGAGTCTTAATCTTGTTCTTTAATTTTTGCAACAGGCTCCGTTTGAGCCTATGCATTCCATAGATATTAAGTTGTTATCTTGGAAAGTTTTGTTTCTTACATCTATCTCTTCTGCTTGAAGAGTTTCTGAACTTTCTGCTTTGCAGTGCGACTCGCCTTATCTTTTATTGCATGCCGATAAGGCTGTTCTTTGCACAAAGTTTAATTTTCTTCTGAAGGTTGTGTCGGACATAAATATTAATCAAGAGATTGTTGTTCCTTCTCTGTGCCCCAATCCTCCTCCTTATAAGTAACGACTGTTACACAACCTGGATGTTGTGCATGCTCTAAAATTCTATTTGCAGGCGACTAAGGATTTTTGTCAGTCTTCTGCATTGTTTGCTTTTCTGCAAAACGTTAGGGTAAGAAAGCTACTGCTACTTCTCTTTCTGTCTGGTTGAGAAGTATTATTCGTTTTGCATATGAGACAACTGGACAGCAGCCTCCTGAGAGAATCACAGCTCATTCTACTAGGGCTGTTTCTTCTTGGGCCTTCAAGAATTAAGCTTCTGTTGAGCAGATGTGCAAGGCTGCTACTTGGTGCTCTCTGCATACTTTTTCCAAATTTTATAAGTTTGAAACTCGGCTGAGGTGTCTCATGGGAGAAAGGTTCTGCAACTGTGGTGCCTTCTATTTAGGTATTCCTGCCTTGGCCCTCCCTAGTCCTCCGTGTCCTTTGGCTTGGGTATTGGTTCCCAACAGTAATTGAGGACTCCGTGGACTCACCATATCTTAGAAAAGAAAACAAAATTTATGCTTACCTGATAAATTTCTTTCCGGATATGGTGAGTCCACAGCCCACGCTGTATTTTAGACAGGTTTTTTTACTAAACCTCAGGCACCTCTACACCTTGTGTTTCTTCTTTTTCTCCATTTTCTTCTGGTCAAATGACCTGGGATTGTGGGAAGGGGAGGGATACATAACAGTTTTGCTGTAGGTGCTCTTTGCCTAGTCCTGCTGGCCAGGAGTGATATTCCCAACAGTAATTGAGGACTCCGTGGAAAATAATTTATCAGTTAAGCATAATTTTATTTTTTTTTGCAACTATGTCTCAAACTGAACCTGCCTCAGAAGTTAACATAAAAACTAAGCTGCTTGAACATATTTCTACAAAAATATATGTGTGTTTGTTAAAGGCTGATCTGATTTCTTCAGCTCAATTATGTGGCTATTGTTTTAATATTTTCTATGAGTATAAATGCTATCACTGTTAATAATTTCCAGTCTAATGCAAAGGGCATTTCTGCAGCAATGAAAGATTGTATTGCTACAGCCATAGAGAAGGCTATGTCTGCTATTCCGCCCTTAAATAAAACTTAAAGGGTTTTACATTATGTTCTTAATATCTAGTAAATTGTGTACTGACCAACAGCATACTGACATATCTTCTATTGATGGGGGTTCCTCTGATTCGGAGGATCTCACATCAGAGATTGACAATTTTTTTGTTTAAAATTTAATATATTTGTCCTCTTTTTAAGGAAGCATTATTTACTTTAGAGATTGATGAGCCTAAAACTCCTGATGATAGACCTAGTAATCGTTTAAATTCTGTATTTAAGGCTACTGATATTACTCCTAAAATATTTCCTATTCTAGACTCTCTCTAATCTCATTTCTAAAGAATGGTCTAAGCCTGGTGCTTCTTTTAATCCTTTTAGGTTTTAAAAATTGTATACTTTACCTATTGCTAATTTGGAACTTCCTAAAGTTGATGGGGCTATTTTCACTCTTGCCAAAGGTACTTCCATTCCTATAGAAGACACCACTTCTTTTTAACCCCTTTAGATAGAAAACTTGAATCTTATCTTAGAAGGGCATATTTGCATATTGGCTATATTCTTAGACCAGTTATATCTTTCGCTGATGATGTTGCTGCTGTTTCTATATTTTGGTTGGACAGTTTAGCTCAGCAGTTGTCTTTAGACCCAGAATTATCAAACATTATTCTATTACTTCAACATGCAAATCATTTTATTTGCAATGCTATCTTTTGATGTTGTGAAACTTATCAAATCTTTGTCTTTAGCTATTCTTACTAGAAGAGCTTTATGTCTTAAATCTTGGAATACTGACATGGTATCTAAACAATATTGCTATCTCTTTTCAAGGTAAATAATCTTTTTGGTTCTTAATTGGAATCTATTATTTCCAGTATCACTGGGGAGAAGGGAGTTTTTTTGCCCCAGACCAGAATCCAAGGATAAATTTAAAGCTCCCAATCGTTTTCGTTCATTTCTTCAGATTAGAGAACAGACAGCCACTTCTTCCCCTAAGGACTTTGGCTCTATTTGGAGACCATCTCCGAATTGGAATAAATCCAAGCCAAATCCAAATAAATCCAAACCAAATACTGCCCCTAAACCTCCATGAAGGTGTGGGCCTCAAGCCAGTTCTTCTGGGTAGACTAAAGCTATTTCAAAGAGTTTGGACAGACTCTGTCCAAAATCAGTGGATTCAGAATATTGTTTCTCCAGGGTATCGAATAAGTTTCAGAATAAGACCTCCCATAGGAAGATTCTTTCTTCCAAGAGTGACAAGGTCCGTAGCCGGCAGCTCCAGCATGCTGAGCCCCCAACCGGAAATCCGGAACTCCAACAAGAGTCACACCCACAAGCACAAACTCCTGGAGTGCCGTAGCCAAAAGTACGGGTGAACCACTCCACTGCAAAGTCAGGTAGAAAGAATGTAGCAGGCACTACCACAGGTGCAACATAAATCCTTGGTTTATTGTAAAAAGATCAGAAGATGTAAAAAATACAAAAGATGATAAAAAAGGTAAAAATTAACAAATAAACGAAGGGCACAATAAGTGAAGTGTCAGACAGACACGCCCCCTACAGTCGCTTACTGATAGACAGAACACATGAGAACAATGTAATGCTATTCATACACCAAACCGTAAATAATTAACCCATACTAGGCAAAAGATGTGGATTAAAATAGACAGGCTGTAATAGCGCTATCTGGATTTGTTAAAACAGCACAAAATATGTACATGTGATAAATGACCATACACGATGGAATAAACTGCATAGATAAATAAATGTTAACACATATTGACAGGTAGGTAAATATTATAGACACTACCATTAATAAGGTAAATAATATAGGAAATAATATACAAAGCAATACTCAAATATCAACATAGTATATGCAAATGGGTATCCTCACAGTGACTATTCTAGATGGACCATATGAACAGGAAAAAATAAGTAAATGTGCAAGAATCTATCAGCTACAAGCTGTTCCTTAATACTAACAAATGTAAAAAATGAGCAAATGTTTAACTAATAAGAATAGACAGACATTTATTAAATCCAACAGAAAGGTCTTAAAGAGACAGCAACAGAAACAAAAGTGGAGACTATTAAGGCCGTAAGAAATTATATTGGGCATAAGAGGGGAATAACAACCATACCTACCTAGACAAGGGTATTTATTCATCAATGAAAAAATTGATGTCACATTACCTATTCATGCCCAAAGGACTGCGGGTCTAATTTTAGTATCCAAAATATTTCTTTTCTTTCCAAGATTTTATTTCTGTTGCCTCCTCTTGGTGGTACCACTGCTAGTAGCAGTACTAAACAAACCTATGACATTAATCACTATGCTAACTGTAGTAGTAATTTTGTTGTCTACCTTTTGACCTGCAATCTTTGCAATAGTCAATATGTAGGCCAGACCTCTAGAGAGGTCAGAAAGAGTTCTAGTGAACATATACGGCTCGCTCCTCCTTTGCTGCTAAACGACTCATGTCCATTCAGCAAGGTACGAGATCTGTTGCTCAGTATGCCATTGAGTTCCGTACACTTGCCGCAGAGGTAGGTTGGAACATTGAAGCCCTTGTTGCCGCCTTCTTTCATGGGCTCTCTGATGCGATTAAAGACGAAGTTACTGCCAGAGATTTACCAGAGGATCTCGAGGCATTGGTGTCTTTTTTGATCCTAATTGACATCAGACTCAGAGAGAGGCTCTCTTTCAAGGAGCGCTTGCGGAGGCTTCCTGTTCCATTGTCTCCTACATGTTCGTTCCCACCCATGCCTCCCTCTCCTCCCATGCTTACTGGTCCCGAGTCACCAGGTACTACTGAGCCGATGCAGTTGGGATTCACGCGTCTCTCCACGGCGGAGAGGACCTTTAGGCGGAGGGAGGGGCTCTGCCTCTATTGTGGGTTACAAGGCCACCTTTTGAAGTTTTGTCCTACACGGCCGGAAAAACGCTCACACCTAAGGTCCTGTCGGGGGCAGACCTTTGGTGGTTTATCCTCATCCCCGGAACCGCTAAAGGAGAAACCTTTGGTCACGGTTGTCCTTTCCTGGGTGGACTCCTCTATAGTCACCCAGGCTCTTGTTGATACCGGTGCTGCGGGCTATTTCATTGACAGTGCTTTTGCATTAAAGCACTACATTCCTGTTTTGCCTCGGTCCGTTCCGCTTGCTATTGAGGCCATTAATGGCAGGCCCCTTCAGCCCGCACTCGTTACTCGCGAGACCGCTCCATTATCCATGGCTGTTGGGGCTCTTCATTTTTAAACCCTCCAGTTCCAGGTGATAAATTCTCCGCATTTTCCAGTTGTTCTGGGTTATCCCTGGCTCCAAAAGCACAATCCCAGTCTCGACTGGCACAGGTCCGAAATTTTGTTGTGGTCTCCGCAATGTATTTCTACTTGTCTTCGGAAACCAGTTAAAGTCTTGTGCACTTCTTCGGTATCTCAATTGCCAGAGGAGTACCGAGATTTCCTAGACGTTTTTGACAAGGTGCGTGCCGGTACGTTGCCTCCTCACCGGTCTTACGATTGTGCCATAGACCTGCAACCTGGAGCCATTCCTCCTTCGGGGCTGGGTTTACCCTCTGTCTGTTGTGGAGAATTGTGCTATGGAGGAGTATGTTGCCGATGCTCTGTCGCGGGGGATAATCCGCAAATCCTGCTCTCCTGCAGGGGCTGTCTTCATCTTTGTGAAGAAAAGGGTGGCGAGTTAAGACCATGCATCGATTATAGTGGTCTTAATCGTCTTACCATTAAGAATGCTTACCCTATTCCGCTCATTACGGAACTCTTTGACCACCTCAAGGGACCTACGGTCTTTTCTAAACTTGATTTGAGAGGAGCGTACAATCTCGTTAGGATCAAGGAGGGCCACAAATGGAAAACAGCATTTAACACCAGGAGCAGGCATTATGAGTATCTTGTAATGCCCTTTGGCCTATGTAATGCTCCTGCTGTTTTCCAGGAATTTATTAATGATGTCCTACGAGATATGTTGCAACAGTGTATTGTGGTGTATTTAGACGACACCCTTATACACTTACCCACGCTTGAGGCTCATCGTTCTGATGTAACACGGGTTCTTCAGAGACTATGTGAGAATGGCCTGTTTTGTAAACTCGAGAAATGTGAGTTTCATCAGACTCAAGTAACCTTCCTAGGTTATGTTATCTCCGTTGCAGGGTTCTCCATGGATCCTGACAAGTTGTCCTCTCCCAGTTGGTCTTCGGTCTATTCAACGTTTTTTGGGGTTCGCCAATTACTATAGAAAGTTTATTAAAAACTTTTCTTCCTTGGTCAAACCTATCACAGACATGACCCGTAAAGAGAATGATCCACTCCATTGGTCACCTACTGCCATTAAGGCCTTTGATAGTCTTAAGACTGCCTTTGCTGCCGCTCCAGTTCTGGCTCATCCTAACCCTGTCCTGCTTTTCGTTCTTGAGGTCGATGCGTCTGAGACTGGAGTAGGTGCCCTCTTGTCTCAACGTCCTACGCCTGATGGTTCCTTGCATCCGTGCGGTTTCTTCTCTAAGAAATTGTCTCCAGCAGAGTGCAGTTATGAAAATAGCGACAGGGAATTACCGGCCATAATTTTGGCACTCAAGGAATGGAGGCATCTTCTCAAGGGTGCTAGAATACCAGTGCTTATTCTTACTGACCACAAGAATTTAACTTATCTATCTGAAGCAAAACATTTGTCGCCCCGACAGGCCGGATGGGCTCTATTTTTGTCTCGGTTTAATTATGTGGTTTCCTAGCTGCCAGGTAGTAAGTAAGAATGTTAGGCCTGATGCCCTCTCTTGACAATTTTCGCCTCTGTCCAAGGAGGAGTCTGTACCTACTCCAGTTATACTGCCTGACCATATTTTGGCTACCATACGTACTAATTTGACTTCTCCCTTGGGGGAGGAGATCCTGGCTGCACAAACCAATGCACCTCCTGAGAAACCTAGTGGTAAGTGTTTTGTTCCTGAGACTCAACTAACTAAATTTTTGCAAACTTACCACTATCCTAAAGCCGCAGGTCACCCAGGCAAGAACCAAATGATTTGGTGTGTCACTCGACAATTCTGGTGGCCATGTCTTCGTTTTGCTGTTGCTGCGTATGTTGCCTCCTGCTCAGTTTGTGCACAGAATAAGACTCCTCGACATCTTCCTGTGGGTCTTCTTCAACCTATTGCTAATGGTGAGCATCCTTGGACACATCTTTCCATGGACTTCATTGTCGAGCTCCCTGTTTCCAATGTTATCCTTATGGTGGTTAACCGTTTTTCTAAAATGTCACAATGCATTCCCTTGAAGAAGCTGCCTACCGCTCAGGAGCTTGCTTCAATTTTTGCCCGGGAGGTCTTCCGTTTACATGGGTTTACATGAGTCATCGTTCTATGCAGCGCCAAAAGTTCCAGGCTGATCGTAGGCGTCTGCCCGCGCCTTCCTACCAGGTTGGTGACAGGGTTTGGCTGTCTTCCTGCAACTTGAACCTTCGTGTGCCTTCCAATAAACTGGCTCCCCATTATGTTGGTCCTTTTTGAATACTCTGATGGGTCAATCATGTGGCCTACGCTCTTGACCTTCCTCCTGCAATGCGCATCTCCAATGTTTTTCATGTCTCCCTCTTGAAACCATTGGTTTGTAATCGGTTTACCACTATGTTGTCTCGTCCCCGTCCTATCTTTGTTGACAACCATGAAGAACATGAGGTCAGCAGCATTATTTACTCTCGTATATGTCCAGGGGCCGCGTACAGTATTTGGTTCACTGGAGGGGTTACGGTCCGGAGGAGCGTTCATGGGTTCCCTCCTCTGATGTTCATGCTCCCGCCCTCCTCTGTGCCTTCCATGCCCGTTTCCCTAGTAAGCCTTTTGTACTCCCGTGGGGGAGGGGTCGTTGAGGGGAGGGTACTGTCAGGGTTTTTTCACTGCTTTGTTTTCCATGTGCTGCTGGCAGCCATTTTACTCACCTCTCTTGCTGACTCTGGTGCATAGTGTGTGATGCTGCTCATTTCCTGCATGCCCTTTTATGGCCAGACTGGTGTACATCATCCATGTGAGACAGGTTGCAGTCTCAGAATTGTGATGTCATCACTTATTATTTAAAGGGCCTCTGTTCATTATGCTTTGCCCTTGCGTTGTCTCAGACCTGTTTGTGAGAGTTCATGTTCCTGTGTATTACCTTGCTGTCTGACGTCCCTCCTGGTTCCTGATCCCTGGCTTGTTCCTGACTCTGCTGTTCTCCTTGTTCCTGATTCTGGCTCGTCTGACTACTTGCTTTGGCTCCTGGCTCGGCTCGTCTGACTATTCGTTTTGGCTCCTGACTCGGCTCGTCTGACTACCAGCTCTGGTTTTGACTCCTGGCTTGTTATTTGACTTGTGGACTTTTTTTTTATTATTTTTTTTGCTATTAATAAAGGTGTGATTATTTTTGCACTTCTCGTCTCAGTCTGATTCCTGGCACCCTGACACATATCCAGATAGCGCTATTACAGTCTGTCTATTTTAACCCACATCTTTTGCCTAGTATGGGTTAATTATTTCCGGTTTGGTGTATTAATAGCATTGCATTGTTCTCATGTGTTATGTCTATGAGTAAGCGCCTGTAGGGGGCGTTAAACACGTCAGACGCCTGTCTTTGTCCTCCACCATGTCTGTCTGACACTGCACTTATTGTGCCCTTCATTTATTTGTCCATTTTTGCCTTTTTTGTCATGTTTTGTATTTTTACGTCTTCTGATCTTTTTACAATAAACCAAGGATTTTTGTTCTCCTGTGGTAGTGGTTTCTACATTCTTTCTACCTGAAGATTCTTTCTTACTCATGTTCCAACAAACCCTGTGAAGGCTCAGGCTTTTCTGAAGTGTGTTTCAGACCTAGAGCTTTCAGGGGTGATTGTACCAGTTCCTCAGCATAATCAGGGATTGGGTTTCTATTCAAATCTATTCATTGTCCCAAAAAGGAAGATTCTTTCAGACCAATCCTGGATCTGAAAACTTTAAATTGTTTTGTAAGAGTCCCAACTTTCAAGATGGTGACTATAAGGACTATTCTACCTTTTGTTCAGCAAGGTCATTTCATGTCCACAATTGACTTACAGGACGCTTGTCTTCACATTCTGATTCATCCAGACCACTATCGTTTTCTAAAATTCTGTTTTTCTAGACAAGCATTACCAATTTGTCGCTCTTCCATTTGACCTAGCAACAGCACCAAGAATTTTCTTGAAGGTTCTGTGTGTCCTTCTATCTGTAATCAGAGAGCAGGGTATTACGGAGTTTCCTTATTTGGACGATATCTTGGTACTAACTCAATCTTTTCATTTAGCAGAATCTCACACGAAAAAAACTAATGTTGTTTCTTCAAAGACATGGTTGGAGGATCAATTTACCAAAGAGTTTCTTGATTCCTCAGACAAAGGTCACCTTCTTAGGTTTCCAGATAGATTCAGTGTCCATGACTCTTACTCTAACAGACAAGAGACAAATGAAATTGTTCTTAGCTTGTCTAAACCTTCAGTCTCTATCATTCCCTTCAGTGGCTATGTGCATGGAAGTTTTAGGTCTCATGATTGCAGCATTGGACGCAATCCCCTTTGCTAGTTTTCATATGAGACCTCTACAGCTTTGCATGTTGCACCAGTGGTGCAGGGATTATACACAGTTGATATACTTAAATCCCAACACTTTACTCTCTCTGACTTGGTGGTTAAACAATCACCTTATTGTTCAAGGGGCCTCTTTTGTTCGTCCTTCCTGGGCTGTGATCACAACCTATGCAAGTCTTAGAGGTTGGGGAGCTGTATGGGGTCTCTGACAGCACTAGGGGTTTGGAATCCTCAAGAGGCGAGGTTACCAATCAATATTTTAGAACTCTGCTATTTTCAGAACTCTTCAGGCTTGGCCTCTATTGAAGAGAGAACTTTAAATTTGTTTTCAAACAGACAATATCGCAACAGTGGCATATGTCAATCATCAAGGGGGGACTCACAGTCCTTTAGCAATGAAAGAAGTTTTGCTGATACTTTCTTGGGCGTAATCCAACTCTTGTCAAATCTCTGTGATTCATATCCCAGGTTTAGATAATTGGGAAGCGGATTACCTCAGCCTTCATTCTCTACATCCGGGGGAGTGGTCTCTCCATCAAGATGTGTTTTTTCAACTTGTACAAATGTGGGATCTTCCAGAAATAGATCTGATGGCCTCTCGTCAGAACAAGAAACTTCCCAGATACCTTTCCAGGTCCAGGTATCCTCAGCCAGAAATTATAGATGCTCTAGCAGTTCCCTGGTTTTACCAACCTGCTTACATTTTTCCACCTCTGGTTCTTCTTCTAAAGGTGATCTCAAATTTCATAATGGAACAATCTTATGTGTTTTTGATAGCACCAGCATGCACTCACAGGTTTTGGTATGCTGACCTTATCTGAATGTCCAGTTGCCAGCCTTTGTTACTTCCTATAAGACCAGACCTTCTGTTTCAAGGCCCAGTTTTCCATCAGGGTCTCAGATCTCTAAATTTGAAGGCATGGAAATTGAACGCTTAGTTCTTAATCATAGAGGTTTCTCTGACTCAGTTATTAACACTATGATACAGGCTTGTAAGTCTGTTTCAAGTAAGATTTGTCATAGGGTTTGGAAAACCTATATTTAGTGTTCCAATCATGATTATTCTTGGCATTTTTTTAGAATTCCTAAGATTCTATAGTTTCTTCAGGATGGTTTGGATAAAGGTTTGTCTGCCAATAATTTGAAAGGACAAATCTCTGCTCTTTCTGTTTTATTTCACAGAAAGATTTCTAATCTTCCTGATGTTCACTGTTTCGTACATGCTTTGACTCATATCAAACCTGTTATTAAATCTGTCTCTCATCCTTGGAATCTAAATTTGGTATTATAGACTTTGCAGGCTCCTTTTGAGCCTATCCATTCTTTGGACATTAAACTACTTTCTTGGAAAGTGTTATTTCTATTTGCTATCTCTTCTGCTAGAAGAGTTTCTGAATTATGTGCTCTGTCTTGCGAGTTTCCTTATCTGATTCTCCATCAAGATAAAGTTGTTTTGCGGACTTTGTTTACATTTTTGCCAAAAGTTTTGAATTATTGTTCCTTCCTTGTGTCCTAATCCTAAGAATACTCTTGAAAGATCTTTACATTCTTTGGATGTGGTAAGAGCTTTGAAATATTATGTTGAGGCTACTAAAGACTTCTAGTCTATTTGTTATTTTTTTCTGGTTCTAGAAAAGGTCAGAAAGTATCTGCCATTTCTTTGGCATCTTGTTTGAAACTTCTGATTCACAAAGCTTATTTGGAGGCAGGGCAGTCTCCGTCCTCAGAGAATAACCGTTCATTCTAAAAATAAGTTACCACATCTTGGACTTTAAAGAATGAAGCTTGATTGATCAATTTTTTTTTAAAAAGGTTCTTCAGGCAGCTGTCTCAGTTTGATTCTAGTGCCTATGATTTAAGTTTTTGAATTTTTAAGAAAACTTAATTATTATTTTTTTTATTTATTTTCTCAGTGGAAATAGATGTTTTTATTTTATCCCTCCCTCTATAGTTACATCTTGGGTATTATATCCCATCAGTTACTAGCTTGTGGACTCGCCACCTATATAAAAGAAAACTTAATTTATTTAAGAATTTACCTGATAAATTAATTTCTTTCATGTTGAGGAGAGCAGTGTGCGGCATATGGTCTGAGCACTGACAGGCAGACCCTCAACCTCTTCAACCTCTGCAGCAATGCTGGCAGCATTGATATGTCTATTTCCCAAACACAACCTCTGGATATGACGCTGAGCATGTGCACTTAACTTCTTTGGTTGACCATGTCGAGGCCTGTCCTGAGTGGAACATGTCCTGCGAAACCGCTGTATGGTCTTGCCCACTGTGCTGCAGCTCAGTTTCGGGGTCTTGGCAATCTTCTTATAGCCAAGTCCATCTTTATGTAGAGCAGCAATTATTTTTTTCAGATCCTCAGAGAGTTCTTCGCCATGAGGTGCCATGTTGAACTTCCAGTGATCAGTATGCGAGAGTGTGAGAGCAATAACACCAAATTTAACACACCTGCTACCCATTCACAACTGAGACCTTGTAACACTAACGAGTCACATGACACCGGAGAGGGAAAATGGCTAATTGGGCCCAATTTGGACATTTCCACTTAGGGATGTACTCATTTTTGTTGCCAACGGTTTAAACATTAATGGCTGTATACTCACTACCTTACATTGTAGCAAAGTGCCATTTCTTCAGTGTTGTGTCACATGAAAAGAAATAATAAATCTATAGTAAATCAATACATTTTTGCATAGGAAATTAGCACATTGAGGCAAGTTCCCCATTTGCTTTTCCCCAGTAAAACTCCATGTACACGGTTACCAATGCACAAGAGGATTCTGGGTAATATGCAAATTAGATATGCAAAATCTCGGATTTTTTGCTTTAAATACTGTTTTAACACAGCGATCCCTTAATATGGTTATTTGCAGCAATACAGAAGCCACTGCTAGACAGCCTGTTTTGTTCTTTTTAGAACTCTTCAGTAGCAGATAGATTTCTGATTGCTTCTTAAGTAAAGCTAATTTCAGGGTTAAATCAAAATTCATTAAAATTATGGTGGAGATAAAAATCTGAGATTAAAATCCTCCATATTTCAAAAGTAAATCAATACAAAAATTTTGCATAGGAAATTAGCACATTCAGGCAAAGAGTTCCAAAAAGAACTGAAGAGTTCCAAAAATAACAAAACAGGCTGTCTAGCAGTGGTTTCTGTATTGCTGCAAATAACCCTATTAAGGGATCACTGTGTTAAAACAGTATTTGAAGCAAAAAATCTGAGATTTTGTATATCTAATTTGCATATCTTACCCAAAATCCTCTTGTGCATTGGTAACAGTGTACATGGAGTGTTACTGGGAAAAAAGCAAATGGGGAACTTGCCTGGATGTGCTAATTTCCTATACAAAAATTGTGTATTGATTTACTTTTGAGACATAAAGGATTTCAATCTCAGATTTTTATCTCCACCATAATTTTAATGAATTTTGATTTAACCCTGAAATTAGCTTTACCTAAGCAGCAATCAGAAATAAAAAAATATTGATAATCCCTTTATTACCCATTCCCTGGTTATGAATAACCAACACGGTTATATTAATATACTTTTTACCTCTGTGATTACCTTGTATCTAAGCCTCTTCTCACAACCCCCTTATCACATGACTGTTTATTATCTATTGACTTGCATTTCAGGCATTTACTGCTAATTCTTAAATAACTCCATGTGCGTGAGCACAATGTTATCTATATAGCACACATGAACGTATGCCCTCTAGCTGTGAAAAACTGTCAAATGCATTCAGATAAGATGCAGCCTTCAAGGGCTTAGAAATTAGCATATGAGCCTAACTAGGTTAAGCTTTCAACTAAGAATACCAAGAGAACAAAGCAAATTTGATTATAAAAGTAAATTGGAAATCTGTTTAAAATTGCATGTCCTATCTGAATCATGGAGGTTTAATTTTGACTAGACTGTCCCTTTAACGGTTTTAAGTAAACAAAACAAATTATATTTTAAACACATTTAGTAAAACTATACTATTAGCAGATTTTTTTCTTAATTGCTTTTTAGGTTGTTGTTTTTTTTTGCATATAATAAGATGGTGGTTGGTAAGTGATTCTAATGTGTTTTGCTACATCTGTACAATATTTGTATTGGAGATCTTATAAAAATAAAGTATTTAATTTGATAATTCTTTTTTTTAATGCTTGCTATAAAATAAATAAAACATTTTACTTAATGTCTAGCAAACTGCCCTGAACCTTTAGCATGGAGCTGGAGAAAGGTGTAGGGGTCATAGCTTGCCCCTTACTCTTGTGGTAGCCATTCATTCAGAACAGTTCAAATGTCCTCAAAATATAATAATTATGTAATTAATAATTAACACTTTTCCCATTATATTTATCAACAGGTGAATTTAAAAACTGCAGTAATCCTAGTCATGGTGAACATACCGATACTTTGGTCAATCTTCTTCAAAATCAAAGAAGCCGTGTCGAAAATGTATGCTCTGAATATCGGGAAGGTTTTACCAGGAAATCAAATATTTTAAGACCTCAGAAAAGTCATACAGGGAAGAAAGCAATTTCATGTTCTGACTGTGGAAAATGTTTTACTGAGAGATCAAATCTTATTAGACATCAGAAAATTCATTCAGGACAGAAAGCATTTTTATGTACTAATTGTGGGAAATGTTTTGCTGAGAAAGCAAATCTTATTAAGCATGAGAAAATTCATACAGGAGAGAAAGCATTTTCGTGTTCTAATTGTGGGAAATGTTTTACTGAGAAATCAACTCTTGTTAAGCATCAGAAAATTCATACAGGAGAGAAAGCATATTTATGTTCTGAATGTGGGAAATGTTTTGCTCAGAAGCCACATCTTATTTCGCATCAGAAAACTCATACAGGAGAAAAAGCATTTTCATGTTTTGAATGTAGGAAATGTTTTGCTAGGAAAGCAACTCTTATTAAGCATCAGACAACTCATACAGGAGAGAAAGCATTTTCATGTTCTGAATGTGGAAAATGTTTTACTCAGAAAGAAACTCTTAAAAGGCATAAGAAAATTCATACAGGGGAAAAAGAATTTCTGTGTTCTCAATGTGGGAAATGTTATTCTCGGAAAACCGATCTTAATAATCATGAGAAAATTCATATTAAAAGAAATCTGGAAGATCAGAGCATGACTTCTTAAAGGGACAGTGTACACTAATAATTCCCCCCCTTTAATGTTTTCCCAATTATCCATTTTACCTACTTGAGTGTTTTAAATTTTGTACAAATAGCTTTTATCCTTTCTTTTCTCGTTTGAAATAGCTGATTTTGCCTATCGTTTTCCCTCCTATACTAAACATTTCTGAACTTAAAGGGACAGTGTACACCAATTTTCACATAACTGCATGTAATAGACACTATTATAAAGAATAATATGTACAGATACTGATATAAAAATCCAGTATAAAACCTACTTCGAAGCTCCCAGTTTAGCTCTGTTGAAAAGGTTAGCTGGAACACCCACTGAAAGTGGTTGTATACCAACAAGAGAAGACACTCCCCCTTTCTCTCCATATGAAAAGATTCTTTACACAAACAGGAGCAAGCTGGAGTAGGTAGACATCAGTATACTTCTAAAACATTGCGCTTTGTTAGGAGTCTGAAAATCAGCGCAATGTTATTTAAAAATAAGCAAAACTATACTATTAAAAAAAAAACTGTATATGCTATATAAATAGATCATATACAAAGCATTTATGCAAAGAAAAATCTAG
Organism: Bombina bombina; assembly: GCF_027579735.1. NCBI lineage: Eukaryota > Metazoa > Chordata > Amphibia > Anura > Bombinatoridae > Bombina > Bombina bombina. The sequence continues at coordinate 875,089,996 of NC_069502.1, forward strand.
TGTATAATGTCCCTTTAAGATCTGGTTATAAAGAAACATGTAAACAAAAAGGTTTAGATAAAATAATGCACTCAGTTTGTGTCTATGATAGAGACATTAAAATGTTAATTCTTCATTGTTTTCTTTACGTATTGGCCTTTGGGTAAACAATAAAAAAAGATAAGAAGGGCTTGTGTAAATAATTAGACAGATAATAAGGTTTGCTTTCCCTGCTAACTCAATCCATTTTATTGGGTTGTGGTTTCAATTAGCAGACGCAGACAATTAATGAACTAAAAGTGCAATTTCCCATACATTTTTAACTCTGCATCTGGTATGACAAGTCATTGTAAACATGTTAAGCAGAAACCAATTTTACCAGTACACTGTCCCTTAAAGTGCCATAAAACATTTTGAGTTATGTACATATTATAAAAGGGTGAACTGAGGTAAAACAGTATGTGCAAAAAAGTGTAAAGAAAATAATAAAATTTCCAACAATCTGCAAAATGACTTACACTTAAGTGTAGTCTGCACCACCACCCCCCCTTATCAGTGTCCTACTCCAAACCTTTGTGGTATCATGTAACAAAGTGTGCACGTGAGAATAATTACTTATGCAAGTAAGGGGGGTTGAGGAGAGACAACGGGTACTGCTATTGTTTGTTGCCAAGAGACTTGCTCATTTCTATGTGGATAATGTCACATGCTTTGTGAAAGCTTCAGCATTATACTGTGCCCTGCATTAGTCAGGTGTCATGTGACTGCTCCCTGCCAGGAACATGCACAAGTACATTCTTTAGAAGCTATTGCCTGGATTGCACCATCCATATATGGAAATGCCCAGGTGGGAGCTTGCTGCAAACAAAATTATGCCTGAATTAAAGGGGTTAATGGGTGTTAAAACAAAACAAACAATAAAAACGTTTTGCGGGTAAGCTTTGGCTGCATTATATATTTAGAAACTTCTGTTAGTTCATACTGTTTTATGTCCCTTTAAATGTCTAGAGTGCTGATGAAGATTAAATTTTGTCCCCTGGGGATGCACATTTAATGCTGTTTGAGTCCCCCTCAGCTTCTCAAGTGGTTACAAGTTGACCTAGGCCCGATGACCAAAGGTGCCACAAGGCGCGGAGATATTGAAAACGGATCCGTCTCCATGTTGAGAAAGACGGCAAAATATTTAAAAGGGCCGATAGTACTGTTTAAAGGCAGCATCACGAGAGGCGTTTTACCATACATTTCAGTGGATGTCGATGCTGCTCTGATACCAGCCTTATATTCAATGCAGCATCACCACCTACATCGAAGATGTAATGTAAATGTTCCCTTTAAACAGTACTGAATGACAATACAATTTACATGTGTCAACAGAACTCAACCCCTGTTCTTACAGTACATTAGTGAATTAAACATCAATAATACACCTATAGGTGCTGGGGGATTGTGGGTATACGATAGATGTACATACATTTTTAATGTATATGTATTGTATAGTATAATGATTTCATTTGTATGTAAACTGTAAGTGTGATTGTATAATTCTTCTATTGTGTCCTTTGGGGTTCATTTGTATCATAATATTGTGAAATATGAATATTGCGATCAGGAATGCGCATTCTCAATATAATGTTAATATGAATATTGAGGATGCGCAATCTTAAAATAAGTAAAAATGCACGCCTAATGACGCAACAAAAGATTAGTAATATCAAGTTTACTTACACTATATTATACAATACATATACACTTTGCACAGCAAGGTTCAGCTCAATTTTTTAGAATATATCAACAGACTGACAGATTGCAAACCCAAACATGAAATTTCTCGTTCGCGTGATGATGTTTTGAATACTGGGGCCCTAGTATGTTTGTTATCCATGAGGAGATCCAGGTTTAGCCAAATGATCAACTGGTGTAAATAAAATGTGCATTAATTTGAGTAGAGATTCAAATTTATATAAATATACCAAAAGTCTATCCACATATTGATAAACCCTTATTTAAAATGTAGGTACTGTATTATAGTCAGGTGATCACTGAGGTAACTGGCTGGAATTTAAATTGACTAGGTGTATAGGTGAACAGGGTGAGCCCCTACAAACAAAAGTGCAAGAGACTTCCAAAACCCCTTGTCTGGATTAGGATACCCCCTAGCTGCATAAAATGCTTTGTGCTGAAACAACAAAAAAACATTTTTTCTTTCATGTAATTGGCAAGAGTCCATGAGCTAGTGACGTATGGGATATACAATCCTACCAGGAGGGGCAAAGTTTCCCAAACCTCAAAATACCTATAAATACACCCACAATTCAGTTTTACAAACTTTGCCTCCTATGGAGGTGGTAAAGTAAGTTTGTGCTATGCGCTTCTCAGCATTTTTGATTCCTGATTCCTCTCAGAGTACAGTGAATGTCAGAGGGATGTGAAGGGAGTATCACCTATTAAATGCAATGGTTTTCCTCACAGGGATCTATTTCATAGGTTCTCTTATCGATCGTAGAGATTCATCTCCTACCTCCCTTTTCAGATCGACGATATACTCTCATATTCCATTACCTCTACTGATAACCGTTTCAGTACTGTTTTGGCTATCTGCTATATGTGGATGGGTGTCTTTTGGTAAGTATGTTTTAAATACTTAAGACACTCTCAGCTATAGTTTGGCACTTTATGTATTTATATAAAGTTCTAAATATATGTATTGTACTTATATTTGCCATGATTCAGGTTGTCAGTATATTTCCTTTTTGCAGACTGTCAGTTTCATATCTGGGAAATTGACTGTCTTTTAAATTCGCGGGCAGAATTAGGCTCACGAGGGCGCAAAATGCCAATGTTTATTGCGCCATTCTTGGCGTGAGATTTTTTAGCGCAAAGTTACGTTCGTTGACGCAAATTTGTAATTTCCAGCGTCTTAGTGTGTGTCGTTTGTGGACATTTTTGGCGCCAAAAAATATTTTCATTATTTAAGACCCCATTTCCATTTGCCTCTTGCCTTTTTCTATGTCAGAGGGCTATGCTGTTTGCATTTTTTCCCATTCCTGAAACTGCCATATAAGGAAATTGATAATTTTGCTTTTTATGTTGTTTTTTTCTCTTACATTTACAAGATGTCTCAATCTGATCCTGTCTCAGAATTCACTGTAGGATCCCATCTGCCTGATAACAATTCTACCAAAGCTAAGTGCATTTGTTGTAAACTTGTGGAGATTATACCTCCAGCTGTGGTTTGTAATAGTTGTCATGATAAACTTTTACATGCAGAAAATGTATTCATTAGTAGTAGTTCATTACCTGTTGCTGTTCCCTCAACATCTAATGCACCAGATATACCTGTAAATTTAAAAGAATTTATTTCTGATTCTATTCAGAAGGCGTTGTCTGCCATCCCGCCTTCTAATAAACGTGAAAGGTCTTTTAAAACTTCTCATAGAGTTGATTAAATTTCAAAAGACTGGCAACATACTGATTTTTTTTATTTTACATTTTTATTGATCTCCGCAAGATGTTAAACATACAGGATTTCTTTCCCATATAACCGTAAATAATATACAAATATATATAAATCAGTTGACCACAAATTCATACACTTTTGCGGCAATTTAAACAAAACAAATACAGTCATCTTGCTGGAATTTTTACAATGCTTAAAAAAAAAAAGAGAAAAAATAAACGAAGGAGAAAAAAAGAAAAGGAAAAAAATAAATAAGAACCCCGTACTCCTCCTCATGACCCCATCACAACGCTCTCACACACCGTCTGGCCGGCCATGGTCCTACACAAGCCACGTAGCAGGGAATTTGCCTAATAGCACTAATTCTGCAAAGCTGGTGGAAGACAAAAACGGAAAGAGAATCTGTTTTTGAAGCGGGAGAGAATATGACTTAATAATGGGTAGCTAATCTAAAAGAAAATTTTCAATTCTCTTTTCTGTGGCATCCTGTAAGTGATAGGATTCATAGATAACTTGTTCTTGTATTCCTTTCAAAACCAATGAAAATCCAGGCACTCTACTCGTTTTCCAGCTTTTTAAAATGAGATGTCGGACTGTAAGAATAATGGTATTTAGAATATGTATCCATTGGTAATATCTAGTATCTGATGAAGTCAACAACAAAAAACATCTTGTAATGTCAAAGAGACATTTAAATTATAAAGTGAGTTAACCCAGAAAATAATTTTGAGCCATAGTTGATTTATTTTGGGGCAGAACCAAAACATATGAAACAAATGTGCATTATCCTTAGTACACCGAGGACGATTACTGGAACTGGATGGAAAAAAATGTATAAATTTTGAGAGGATGTAGGTAAAAATTATTGATAAGCTTCATGTGTGATTCTTTCCAACTCATAGAGATTCTACACTTGCTCAGAGTATTAAAACTCTGTGTAATCCTCTCATCATTGATATCAGGAATAACTGGGGACCAAAAGTTACAGATTCTGTCCAGATATTTTTGGCTTTGCTTTGACAACATGATATCATACATCAAGGAAATTGACGTAATGCCAGAATTAAATTTTTGAATTAGTATTCTGATATCTGACCACGCAGCCACCCCAAAGTCATGCCAATTCTGAGCAAAAATATAATGTCGTATTTGGAAATAAGCAAAGCATATATGACCTAGGTAAATCGTAGGACGAAAATATAGAGTCTGCTGTGCACACCTGTAAACTTTCATCCAATAACTGTTTCACCAATGATAACCCTTTGTTCGCCCATAATTTAAATAACTTTTGGTTTATGCCAGGAATGAATTTAGGGTTACCCCGAATAGAAAGAAAATCCGAAAAAGAGGAATCTATACCTAAACTACTACAAAACTTAGACCACGCTATAATGATATTTTTAAATGCTATCATACTGCAAACATTTGACGGAAGCTGTCTGGGATTGCAATGCAGTATAGCTTTTAAAGCAAAAGGATATATAAAAAATGACTCTTCCTCCATAGTAGACACTATATTGGTTTCAGCTACCCAATCTAGAGCAATCTTTACCATAGCCACAATATTATACAATTTGACATCTGGTAACGCTAATCCCCCCATACTTACTTTCTGCATTAATCTGGCCAGAGCCATTCTAGGTTTTTTATCCTTCCATATGAATCTCGAGAAATAACCATAGAGCTTTTTTATATCAATATTAGTTATAAATATGGGTAGATTTTGAAGAACATAAAGAAGACGAGGAAAAATAATCATTTTGATTAAATTCACCTTCGCCTAGATAGACAAAGGAAAAGAGGCCCAAAGCTGGAGATCCCATTTAATTTTTAAAAGTAATGGGGAATAATTGGCAGCATACCAATATTTAGGGTTCCTATGCAAATCTAACCCAAGATATTTGATTGCATTGACCACTTTGAATGGGATTTTCCCAATACAGAAAGAACCTTTGCCCACACATAAATTCACTTTTCTCTAAGTTTACCAGATAACCAGAAAACGAACTAAACTCCTCAAGGAGTTGTACTATTATTGGGATGGATTGATGGATATTTTCTAAAAATAATAAAATATCATCTGCATATAATAGGATTTTTAATCGATATGTACCCAGCGGAATCCCTGTTAGAATATCACGAAATCTAGCTGCTAATGGTTCCAGCGCTACGTTGAATAAGAGAGGAGATAACGGACAACCTTGCCTGGTGCTGCATTGCAGAATTATCTCTGGTGACCGAGTACCGTTTACCAGCAAATATGATATAGGTTTTGAGTATATTTTATGAATATACCGGACAAAATTACCATAAAAAACAAAGTTTTCCAGGGATCGAAATAAGTGTTCCCATACGATAGAATCAAATGCCTTGACTGCATCTAACGTCAACACAGCCATATTATGAATTATAGGATTATTTTGACGTTGATCCGTATTCCATGCATAATCCAGAAAAGTAATGACTTTACGGATATTCTTTAACGAGTTTCTAGAAGTCATAAACCCTGACTGATCCGGATGAATAATATTCTGTAAACAACGATTGAATCTCATAGAGATAATAGCAGCCATTATTTTATAGTCCGTGTTTAACACTGATATCGGCCTATAACAGGCCGGATCCTCAGAATTTTTACCTTTTTTAAGTATAAGTGAAATGTTTGCTGCAGAGAAACAAGCTGAAATAGTATTATCAATTGTATAATAATTATTAAATAAATCCTCAAGTATTGGGGATAGCTCGTCTTTTAGACATTTATAAAATTCAGCGGGAAACCCGTCAGGGCCCGCTGCCTTGTTTAATTTAAGTTTATCAATTGCAGAACTAATCTCTTCTCTGGACACGGGTAGATTCAGCAAAGCTAGCTCGTCCATTTGAATCTTGTGAATCCTGACCTTAGACCAAAAAGCATCTTGATTATACAAATTAGTAGTTATCACGGAATACAATTGTTGGCAATAAAATAAAATGTTCCACTAATTTCCTCCGTCCTAAGATATCTATCATCACCACTTTTAATAGCTGTGATAAAATAATTTTTTTTCCTATTCTTTGTTAGGCGCGCTAGATATTTTGCAGAGCACCCATGGAAACTCCTGTAATGTAAATTCAATCTTACTTCTTCCTCCTGTGATTTTTGTTTTAAAAAACATCTCTCTCTTTTCTACTATCTAAATATGTATTCCAATTCGTTGGAGAGGGATCAAGTTGAACTTCCATTCTTAACCTTGTTAGCAAATTGAATCCCTTGCGCCTTACTCTTTTTAGTTTGTTTACTCACATAAGCTATGATTTCCCCACGTAGCACAGCTTTAGCTGCCTCCCAATAGATTTCCACTTTACACCTGTGTTCGGCATTATGTACAGCGTATTCCTGCCATATATTTTTGATCCAAGAAGTAAATCTAGCGTCAGCATATAAAAACCAGGGGAAGCTAAAGACAGAGCTCCGAGAATTAACCCTCTCTAACCGAGGAAAAAACAAGGAAATGATTGCATGGTCAGATATCACAAACTCCTTAATTCCAGCTTTAACTTGTCGTATGGACATAGATTCTGATATTAAAAAAAGGTCAATACTGGAAAAAGTCCTGTGAGCTTTGAATTCACATGTGAAAGCCCTGAGGGTTTTTTTTTTTATTTATATTTTTATTGAGACAAAAGAAAATAGAGTGATACAACTCCACATGGGTATGCACATGAAAATCACAAACATAACAGGATAAACAGTAAGTCTTAGACAGTGATATAATAGTTATTAGCTTGTACTTGATACATGTATAGTTCTTCATTTACTGGTGCGTATGGGAGTAGAATTGCTCAGGAGTGAATACAGGGTCTCTTTTTAATGGTATAAGTGATGTTATAGATATAAGTTGATAAAGTTATATCCCTGTTTCAAGAAGGGATAGGTCACGAGGACCCCTCCCTGTGAACTGGGGTGGATATATAATGATAATGTATTAAGGGATCTGCGAGTCCACTTGTGGTAAGGAAAGTATTTATCAAATAACTGGCTGGGACTTTTGGGTTATATCTGTGACGATGGAGGGATATAACTAACAAGATTATGAGGGGAGAGAAAAAAGATTACAACGGACAAGAGCCGTTTGGATTATAGGAAAAAGGGTATAGGACCCAGGGAGGGGGGGAGAAGGGGAGGCGGAGCCATAGTAGGTCGCTCCATGTGGGATGTAGCAGGTGTATAGAGGGGGAGGATAGACCTAGTAGATACTCTGACTATTTGTTTGGGATATGACGGGTGGGGAGAGGTTGAACTTACTGACCGATGGCTAATTATTCTCTGATCTCAACTATGTTGAATTTGTGAATAAACATTTGGATAGGTAATGTGGATATACATGTTATGAGCTCTTCACCCGATTGCTTAATGTAGTGCAGCTCTCTAAATTATTGGAGCTAAATCCCCTGGTTTAGGCTTAACGCTAAAGACTAGTGTCAACATGAGTAAAACTAAGACTTGCCAACAGTAATGTGAACATTATTGGTTTAAATCCTGCATAACCTAATATAATAAAGGCATGTTTCTGTATGACAACCAAATAATTTCCCTCTTCTAATTCTAAAGATATCCTAAGCCAAGACCCAAAGTGTGAGAGTAACTTATATTTAAAAAAAAATAGGGAGAAATTATTAAGCTAAACTCTGATTACTCTTTAACTAAAAGTATGCTAATGACCTTCAACACATATATAAACCAATTGTAGATTTGACATAAAGTTATAAACCGTACAGTCCTTAAACATTGGTCAGCTATAATAAACTCAAGCAATCAGACAGAACTGTCGTCCTCTATATGCTGGGTGAAGAGTTAGAGTTTCTGAGGTGGACCCTTATATAAGTATGAATTGTCTCTAGGGACCTTAACCTGTAGGTATAGTAGAACATAACAAATTAGTAGTTCACTAATGTGAGGTTTTATACAGAAAGGCAAATAATTCAGGAGATTCACTTTCCAATGTAGCCCATTGAGAAAACATTGGCGGGTAGGAGCTCTAAGTAGCGTGCCAGGTGCAGTAATGATATGAGCCATCTTTGTAATAATCAGGCTGTATTGTCATCAAGAATGAAGGGCTCATACCACACTGAAAATATGTCTTGTAAAACTGTTAGTCTATGTGGCCAAGTTGGGGGATAGTTACATCTATCAGGCGACAAGGCACCACGTAGTACACCTCCAGCAGGTGCTAAATTAACCCACATCTTAACCTATCCCACAGGCAACTAGTTGAGATTGTCCCCGTAATATGGTCGGCTTAAGTGCTGGTGGTGCTGTGATCATGAGACCTAATCCCCCTGAGGAATCTACTGCAGCATGACTCCGGTCTGAGATGAACTTCAAGTCACTAGGCGGGGAGAAGTTAAGGCACATAAATGCCTGGCTGTTTCTTCTGCTATCCATTCTGGGTAGTTGCAGCTCTGGGTTTGTTTGAGAAATGCAATGTGTCCCACCTACAACCCAATTCGACGGTGTATACATATGGTGGGGTCTACTCACAGTAAGAGCCGTGGTATCGACTGGCGGGGGAGGCGAGTGGATGTCCCTGTTCATTTTTAACTGAATCGGCTGATCGGATCCGGGAGAGCTGTATGGGCTGATGGTCAAATGCTGAGGGCCGTCTGTCTGGGAGGGCGAGTCTCCGTCTTTCAGCTTGCGGCTTAGTGGTGAGTGGCTAGCCACGTCAGGTGAGACACGGCTAGGTGTAAACAGAGCCTCCGCTTCCTCAGCTAAGGTCTTAAGGAGCCTTTTAATATCAAGGTAGGTATCGTTAGTAGCGTGTTCTGCACAGGTTTCCATACTGATGTCCAGGGTGTTGTCGCTCCCACAAGGGTCGGTAGCTGCCAAACTAGTATTACCGGACATGTAATATATCACTGCTCCATCATGATTAGCGGTTAGTAATTGCCAGGGAGTACCGCAAATGGCTAATCTTGTCTTGTGTGAGTCCTCTCGACGGTGCTAAAAGATGGCTGCCAGCATGGAACTTGATAGGCCCCGCAACCAGATCACTACGAGTAATTTCGTCCCGATATGCCCCAAACTCCTCAAACTTCTCTAGTAAGAGCTATGGGTTGTCAGAAAATGGATAACAGGCACTTCCACTGAGCCGAACGGTCAGATATATGAATTTTAGTAGTAAGTGGCTGGAGCTATGCTATAGTGCGACCGCTCAGGCTCAGTGCTGGCTCCGCCCCCAGCCCTGAGGGTTTTGAATCCGCCAGATATCAACCAGACCAAATTTATTACAGAATTTTTTTAAATACTTAGAATTTTTCTTGTATTCATCTGAATTTTTATTTGAAAAACGATCTTATACAGGACACAGAGTCATATTAAAATCACCGCATAAAACTAAATTTTCCCCGTAATACGGGAATATCTTGTTTTGAATCTGGTCCCAAAATTTAGCCGAAAATTTGTTCGGGGCATAGATATTCCAAAAAATATATTTTATACTATTAACCATGACTTAAAGTACAATAAATCTTGCAGCCACATCCACCTAAAAATTAATAATCTTATAATCAAGATCCTTATGAAATAAAACTGCTACTCCTCGTTTTTTATGAGGACTTGAGGATGAGATTATCTTGAGTTTGGCTGCTTCCACCCCGTCCAGATGAGTTTCCTGCAAGAAAACTAAATCCGGTTTCTCTTTAGCTAATGTTTTGATAATTAATTTCCGTTTAGCCGGTGTAGAAATCCCCCCCACATTCCATGATAACATCTTAAACCCGACTTCCAACATCTAATCTATGAAGTACAGGGCAAAAATACAAGACAATGACCATAGAATACCATAAATCTGTAAAAATAAAAGGAGAGCGGAGGAGGGGGAGAGTCGGAGGAGAGAGAGGGAAGAAGAGAAAGAAGAAAAAAAAAGGGTATAAATAAAAAAATGGATTAAAAAAAAGAATATATCACAATTTGCTGTTGCCCTCTGATGACACAACAATTTTCCCATCTCCAGGGAACACAGGAGAATAAAACACAAAAACTGAGCATGCATGCCCACCATGACAAGCAGTGATGCTTGTCCTGGGGTACCAATAGCAAACAATAAGTACCCATATTATACATAAAGACTACAATCCGGTACATCGTTCAACAAAAAAACCTTATATTATATTTAATCTCTGTCAGCATTCTAAGGTCTTCATAAAATCTTTAACTTCTGCGACTTCATTGAATACATGTTTGATACCCTTATCCTCCACTATAATTCTAGCGGGATAAAATAAACTGGCTTTTATACCTTTACTGATCAGTTGGGAACAATAAGGTGCCATCACTCTCCTCCTGGAGGATGTCTCCATGGAAAAATCCTGGAACAATAAAATCTTACTGTTCCCAAATATCAGAGTCAGCTTTTTTAAATAACGTAAGTATTTCAAGCTTATCTTGAAATTTAAGCAATTTAAATATGCACATCCTTGGTTTTAAAGGCCCGGCTGCTGAGGTTCTCCTAGGACCAATTCTATGCACCCTTTCGATTGCTAAAGGGAGAGAGTGAGTAGACATGCCAATGGCCTGAGGGAGGGTGATAGAAGTAAATTTAATAAGATCCTCATACTCGGGAAGTTCTGGTAAACCTATGATCCTAATATTATTACGCCTGGATCGATCTTCGAGATCCTCCAGGCGTAATTGCATATTATTTAGTTTAGCCTCTTGTGATTGGATTATATTCCCTTGGACAGTCACCCTATCTTCTGAGGAGATTCTATTCTCCGCTTCAACTATTCTGACAGAGAACTGCTTGACCTCAGTTGAAAGTGTCGCTATCTCCGAGGAGATAACTCCAAGTTCTTTTTTGATTACTTCAAATTGAGGGGAAAAAATGGCCGTCAATTAACCAATCAACACCTGGGTGTCGATAACTGCTGATGCCATATCAGTCGATGTATCCACACTGGTATCAGCCACTTCAGTTTTGTTTTTTATAGACTTCACAGGCATTTTTGGTGAATTATTTTTCCCCTGTGTTATAAATTTTTCCATTAAGTGAACAGTGCAAAAATAAAAAATAGACAATAAATCCCTCTACCAATACTGCGATATAATATCGCTGCGTGATTCCAGAAACTATCTGGGGCAAAAACCTCAGTACACACACTATTGTCACTAACAAGCATTCTTTTTTTTTTTTTTTTTTGTATATTAAATTTGTACTCCGTCTACCAAGTGTTATATTACATATTTCAACCTTTGTGTGAAAATATCAACTGTTGATGTGTTGAACGCACACAATACTTAGTGCTATCAGCCTGTGACCTAATTATGAAAAAAAAGGAAGGATTTTTAAATTGGCCCCCAAGGGTTATACTGCCGAATAATCCCCCACAATCTGACACTGAGTTAAGCAGCTAAATAATCATCAGAATATAATAGGATAGTATCCTCTGGGTAACAATAACCAGGACAGGCCTAATATAAAAAGATAATAGTTCCCCTCTTAACATCCACCTATGCTGGTTCAGAGGGAAATCAGAACACATACATATACTTAGATCCCCATAGTTCAGGAACAGGTCTTTCAGAAAAAAGTCCTCCCTAGGTTTTAACCTGTAAAGGAGAGTCCCTGAAATGGATTCTCTAGCCCTGAAAGGGGCTAATAATGCTGAATGAATTCCAAAGTAAACGTACAGACCAGTAATTATCGTCCAGTGTTGATCCACGCCAGATAAGGCCACTATAATTCAAATATCCTGGCCTGTAATAATATTAAGGCGAAAGTAGAAGTCCTCTTTTATGGTTTAAGGCACTACCATACATCCCGTAGGGCCTGTTCTATACATAAACTTGGGAGAGGGATTAAATGTGATAAGGAGCACTCAAGGAATGTTCGGATGTTTTACGTTGGCCTCCCCCACTCCCTTATAGTGCCTCTAAATATCATTAGTCTCGATCAGCACAATACATTTATGTAACCATGAAAGACTGCATATTGATCAAATACTTGCAGAGTTGTTGATGCGGTTCTGGGCAGGAGGTCTACCGATATAGTGAACCTATACCTGCGGAGTGTCCCCGATATTTGTGCCAAGCCTCCTCAGCTCCACGACTGGAAAAGCCTCACGAATCTTTAACGCCGCTGCCACGAGAGAGTGTGATGCTGGGATCCCTCCGCGCATCAGCAGCTCTCACGCACTGCAGCGCGTCTGTCCTCCGGCTAGCAACCACTGCCTCCTCCTCCACTGAAGCAAACTCCCGGCTACAGCAAGCTCCACGGTTAGGAATCTTTGACCATCTTTGACCATTTGCTAAGTCAGCAGTCCCCGTCCGCTGTATCAACCGTCCTCATCCCCTGTATCAGAGGTCCTCCGGCCACCACTTAAGTCAGTATAGATATGCCACTACTTAGGTCAAAAATGGATGTGCCCTAAGATCCAATTATTTAAAAAACATTAGCGGTGCACCCGCTAGCTCAACCGGCCAATATGGTTTCCTCCTCAAGCTGGCACCTCTGCCTAGCTACTGGTCCCTGGACATCTAGGGCTTATGGGGCAATGAGTGGAGGCATAGCTCACAGATCATCGACCAGCACGCCGACATGGAGCGAGTTGCTGTAAAGCTCCGCCTCCTCACCGGAAACCCTCTCCTGATATTATTCTCTAACCTCTTACTCTGTATCCAACATACTGATTTATCCTTCTCTGATGAGGATCTATCTGATTCAGAAGATCCTGCCTCAGATATTGACACTGACAAATCCTCTTATTTATTTATTTAAAATGGAGTATATTCGTTCTTTATTAAAAGAAGTGTTGATTACATTGGATATGGAGGAAACTAGTCCTCTTGATATTAAAACTAGTAAACGTTTAAATTCTGTTTTTAAACCTCCTGTGGTTATTCCAGAGGTTTTTCCAGTTCCTGATGCTATTTCTGATATGATTTCTAAAGAATGGAATAGGCCTGGTACTTCTTTTTTTCCTTCTTCAAGGTTTAAAAAATTGTATCCTTTACCAGCAGTTAGATTGGAGTTTTGGGAAAAGATCCCCAAAGTTGATGGGCCATCTCTACTCTTGCTAAACGTACTACTTTTCCTACGGAAGATAGTACTTCTTTTAAAGATCCTTTAGATAGGAAGCTTGAATCTTAACTAAGGAAGGCTTATTTATATTCAGGTCATCTTCTTAGGCATGCAATTTCTTTGGCTGATGTTGCAGCTGCTATAACTTTTTGGTTAGAAACTTTAGCGCAACAAGTATCAGATCATGATTTGTCTAGCATTGTTAAGTTGATTCAACATGCTAATAATTTCATTTGTGATGCCATTTTTGATATCATCAAAATTGATGTTAGATATATGTCTTTAGCTATTTTAGCTAGAAGAGCTTTGTGGCTCAAATCTTGGAATGCTAATATGACTTCTAAATCCAGATTGCTTTCTCTTTCTTTCCAAGGTAATAAACTATTTGGTTCTCAGTTGTATTCAATAATTTCAACTGTCACTGGGGGGAAGGGAGTTTTTTTTGCCTCAGGATAAAAAACCTAAAGGTAAATCTAAAGCTTCTAACCGTTTTCGTTCCTTTCGACATAAGGAACAGAAATCTAATCCTTCCCCAAAGAAATCTGTTTCCAATTGGAAGCCTTCCTCAAATTGGAATAAATCCAAGCCTTTTAAGAGATCAAAGTCAGCCCCCAAGCATGAAGGTGCGGCCCTCATTCCAGCTCAGCTGGTAGGGGACAGATTAAAATTCTTCAAAGATGTTTGGATCAATTCGGTCCAAAATCATTGGATTCAGAGTATTGTCTCTCAGGGGTACAGAATAGAATTCAGAGTAAGACCACCTGTGAGAAGATTTTTTCTCTCACACATTCCACCGAACCCAGTAAAGGCTCAGGCTTTCCTGAAGTGTATTTCAAACCTGGAGTTATCAGGGGTAATCATGCCAGTTCCGTTTTAGGAACAGGGCCTGGGTTTTTTTTCAAATTTATTCAATTTCCCAAAGAAAGAAAATTCTTTCAGACCAGTTTTGGATCTAAAGATTTTTTATTTTATTTTGAATCGATATGTAAGAGTACCAGATTTCAAGATGGTGACTATAAGGACTATTCTGCCTTTTGTTCAGCAAGGGCATTATATGTCCACAATAGACTTAACAGGAAGCATATCTTCATATTCAAATTCATCCGGATCACTATCAGTTCCTGAGATTCTCTTTTCTAGACGAGCATTACCAATCTGTTGCTCTTCCTTTTGGCCTAGCAATAGCTCCAAGAATATTTTCAAAGGTTCTCGGTGCCCTACTCTCTGTAATCAGAGAGCGGGTATTGCAGTGTTTTCTTATTTGGACAATATCTTGGTACTCGCTCAGTCTTTACGTTCTGCAGAATCTCACATGAATCAACTTGTGTTGTTTCTTCAAAGACATGGTTGGAGGATCAATTTACCAAAAAGTTCCTTGATTCCTCAGACAAAGGTAACCTTTTTAGGTTTCCAGATAGATTCAGTGTCCATGACTTTGTCTCTAACAGACAATAGACATTTGAAATTGGTTGCAGCCTGTCGGAACCTTCAGTCTCAGTCATTCCCTTCAGTAGCTATGTGCATGGAAGTTTTAGGTCTCATGACTGCAGCATCGGACGCAATCCCCTTTGCTCGTTTTTATATGAGACCTCTCCAGCTTTGTATGCTGAACAAATGGTGCAGGGATTATACAAAGATATCACAATTAATATCCTTAAATCCCAATGTTCGACTTTCTCTGACTTGGTGGTTAGATCACCATCGTATAATTTTAGGGGCCTCTTTCGTTCGTCCAACCTGGACTGTTATCACAACAGATGCGAGTCTTTCAGGTTGGGGAGCTGTTTGGGGATCTCTAACAACACAAGGGGTTTGGAAATCTCAAGAGGCGAGATTACCAATCAATATTTTGGAACTCTTCTCAGGGCTCTTCAGTTTTGGCCTCTGTTGAAGAGAGAACCGTTCATTTGTTTTCAGACAGACAATATCACAACTGTGGCATATGTCAATCATCAGGGTGGGACTCACAGTCCTCAAGCTATGAAAGAAGTATCTCGGATATTTGTTTGGGCGGAATCCAGCTCCTGTCTAATTTCTGTGGTTGATATCCCTGGTATAGAAAATTGGGAGGGGGATTATCTCAGTCATCAGACTTTACATCCGGGAGAATGGTCTCTCCATCCAGATGTGTTTTCTCAAATTGTTCAGATGTGGGGGCTTCCAGAAATAGATCTGATGGCTTCTCATCTAAACAAAAACTTCCCAGGTACCTGTCCAGGTCCAGAGATCCTCAGGCGGAAGCAGTGTATGCATTGACACTTCCTTGGTGTTATCAACCGGCTTATATTTTTCCGCCTCTAGTTCTTCTTCAAAGAGTGATCTCCAAAATCATCATGGAGCAGTCGTTTGTGCTGCTGGTGGCTCCAGCATGGCCTCACAGGTTTTGGTATGCGGATCTTGTTTGGATGTCCAGTTGCCAACTTTGGCCCCTTCCATTAAGGCCAGAACTTGTGTCTCAAGGTCCGTTTTTCCATCAGGATCTCAAATCATTAAATTTGAAGGTATGGAAATTGAAAGCTTAGTGCTTAGTCATAGAGGTTTCTCTGACTCAGTGATTAATACTATGTTGCAGGCTCATAAATCTGTTTCTAGAAAGATTTATTATCGAGTTTGGAAGACTTACATTTCATGGTGTTCTTCTCATAAATTCTCTTGGCATTCTTTTAGAATTCCTAGAATTTTACAGTTTCTTCAGGATGGTTTGGATAAAGGTTTGTCTGCAAGTTCCTTGAAAGGACAAATCTCTGCTCTTTCTGTTTTATTCCACAGGAAAATTGGTAAACTTCCTGATATTCATTGTTTTGTACAGGCTTTGGTTCGTATCAAGCCTGTCATTAAATCAATCTCTCCTCCTTGGTGTCTTAATTTGGTATTGAAGGCTTTACAGGCTCCTCCATTTGAGCCTATGAATTATTTGGACATTAAACTACTTTCCTGGAAAGTGTTGTTCCTTTTGGCCATCTCTTCTGCTAGAAGAGTTTCTGAATTATCTGCTCTCTCTTGTGAATCTCCTTTTATGATTTTTCATCAGGATAAGGCAGCTTTGCAGACTTCATTTAAATTCTTACCTAAGGTTGTGAATTCTAACAACATTAATAGAGAAATTGTTGTCCCTTCTTTGTGTCCTAATCCTAAGAATTCTTTGGAGAGATCATTACATTCTTTGGATGTGGTGAGAGCTCTGAAATATTATGTTGAAGCCACTAAAGATTTCAGGAAGACTTCTATTCTATTTGTTATCTTTTCTGGTTCCAGGAAAGGTCAGAAGGCTTCTGCCGTTTCTTTGACATTGTGGTTAAAGCTTTTGATTCATCAAGCTTATTTGGAGTCGGGTAAAGCCCCACCTCAGAGAATTACAGCTTATTCTACTAGATCAGTTTCCACTTCTTGGGCTTTTAAGAATGAAGCTTCAGTTGATCAGATTTGCAAAGCAGCAACTTGGTCTTCTTTGCATACATTTACTAAATTCTACCATTTTGATGTGTTTGCTTCTTCGGAAGCAGTTTTTGGTAGGAAAGTTCTTTAGGCAGCTGTTTCAGTTTGATTCTTCTGCTTATGATTTAAGTTTTTATTTTTATTTTTTATTTTTTCAGAAATTGCTTTTATTATCATATGTAACATATAACATATTGTGCTTGCATATTTTGCACATCATAACAGAAAGATAAATTATACAATGCAAAAAAAAAACTAAAACTAAAAATAATAAATGTAAACAGTAAAGTCTGTGGTCCATTCTTGTTTTCCTGAAAACTTTGTATGAATTATTATCAGATATAAAAGGACAACAAATAGATATAAACTAAGAATAGTTGACTTGTACATTCAAAACTTCAACATCTCTCCTAAATCAGTAACTCTCCTGACATGGTCTGTGTTGGTATACTATTAGCTTGTCTTTGGCTATTTAGCTTGTACACCAGGATTGATATGGGGCCTGACAGTTGTGATGGTGTTGGCTTGCTCTCTGTGTTTTGCTTCTGTGTACATTATCCAAGGTTCCCATATTTCTATGAATGTGCCTTTAGTTGCCATTAAATCTTCTACTGAACTAGACATTTTGTATAAATACTCTATTTTTTGTTGAATTATGAAGAACCCTGGTGGTTCATTTTTCCAGTATCTAGCAAGGCATAATCTCGTGGCTGTACATAATTGAGCAATTAATTTATTTTGTTTTGGTAGGAATCCTCTCATTGGGAGGTGTAGCAAAGCATGTTCCGGTAATAATGTTACTTCTCTGTCATATATATCTTGCAATAATTTGTTTGTTTCTTGCCATAAGTGTTGTATTTTTTCACAGTGCCACCACATATGCATATAGGTGCCAATCTCTCCGCATCCTCTGAAACATAAATTACTATTTTGGTTTCCTATCTTATGTAGTCTAGTGGGGTATAAATACCATCTATAGGCTGATTTTAGGTAATTTTCCTGTAATGCGGAGTTAATCGTGAACTTTGTACCCTGTCTGAGTGTCTGAATCCAGTCTGTAATTGCCCATTCCTTTCCTAAATCAGCTTCCCATTTGTCCATTGTTGATGTTTTGTTCGTGTTATTATTTATATTGAATATTAGGTATCATTTAGTTATGGAGCCTTTTGGCCTAGTTTTAGAAAGACAAATGGATTCAAAGGGGGTGGTAACGCGTGTGGTTGATGTACCCATAATTTCATGTACTCTAGAGCGTAACTGGAAGTAGTGGTACCACGTATGTGTGTCTAAAGGGTCTAGTTCATTGTATTGGTTATGTGTCATGAATGTCCCATTAATGAGGGTGTCTGCTATCCTGTACAGTCCTCTGTTAGCCCATTTATTCTGTAATATCTTATCTATGGAGGAGTTGAGATCAGTTAGAGGGGTTATCGGGGATTTGGTGTTTGTGATTTGATAATAATGTGTTCATTTGTCCCAGATATATAATGTGTGTGTAATGGATATGAATCGCTTCCCCTGCTGGGGCCTGCTTTGTTTTGTGGGCCATAGAAGTTTGGCTATATTATTAACTCCTATTATGTTTGCTTCTAATTGCACCCATTGTATGTTTTTATCTCTTGTACACCATAAAGCTGTTTGTGCCATTCTGGCGGCGTTGTAATATGATATCAAATGGGGTATACCCATTCCTCCCCCGTCTCTATGTCTGGTCATAATATGCTTGTTAATCCTCGCTTTTTTATTTTGCCAAATAAAAGAGAGAATATCGTTTTGTAAACAATGTAATTCCCTTATTGGGATGGATATAGGTAAAGATCTGAACAGGTAAAGAAGTTTTGGTAGGATTGTCATTTTAGATACTATAATCCTTCCCAGGAATGATATTTTGTATTTCGTCCATTTGGACATAAGTTGCCATATTTGTGCGAATAGGGGTTTGTAATTATATTTAAAAAGTGCATAGACATCAGTCGTGATGTGAATTCCCAAGTATTTTATAGTTTTGCTTGCCCATTTAAAGGAGAAATTAGCCTCTAACAATTTTTTAGTATGTGATGGTAGATGGATTCCTATGGCTTCGCAATTATCTTCATTTATTTTATATCCTGACACCGCTCCAAACTGTTGTAGGATATTATATAAGGGTGGTAAAGAAAGTGTGGGTTTTGTAAGGGTTAAAATGACATCATCTGCAAATAATGCAAGTTTATATATTGTATTAGTTACTTTAATTCCTGAGATATCTGTACATTCCCTAATTTTAAGTGCTAGGGGTTCTATGCACAAGGCGAACAACAGTGGGGAGAGGGGGCATCCTTGTCTTGTTCCATTTCGGATTGGTATTGATTTAGAGTTATATCCTGCTAGTCTAATATATGCTTCAGGAGTTGAGTACAGTAATGAGATAGCGTTTAAGAATTCTCCTCGTATTCCTACTTTAGTCAATAAGGCGGTCATGTAGCTCCATTTTACTCTATCGAATGCCTTCTCTGCATCCAACGAAAGGAGCAGAGAAGGCACTCCATGTACCGCATAATTTATTAAATTGATGACTTTACGGGGTATTGTCTGGCGCTTCCCTGGATTTAATGAAACCGACTTGATCTGAATGTATCAATTTAGTTAGGGGATCGTTTAGTCTATTTGCCAGGATTTTCGTGAACAGTTTTATGTTTTGGTTTATAAGGGAGATGGGCCTATAATTTTGGCATAACTGCTTATTTTTCCCCGGTTTAGGGATAACTGATATTCTGGCCAGGAGAATTTCTTTTGGGATTTCACTTCCTTTCATTAT
Organism: Bombina bombina; assembly: GCF_027579735.1. Lineage (NCBI taxonomy): Eukaryota > Metazoa > Chordata > Amphibia > Anura > Bombinatoridae > Bombina > Bombina bombina. Next base: position 875,109,725 of record NC_069502.1, read on the forward strand.
AGAATTAAAGATAGTGACTAATTGTGGGGCTAATATATTTTTGAAGGTTTTATAAAATATTCCGGAATAACCATCTGGTCCTGGAGCTTTGTTTGGCTTAAGATCTTTTATGGCAAGCAAAACCTCTGTTACTGAAATGGGGTTGTTTAGGATTGTAACGTCAGATTGAGACAATTGAGGCATTGTACTGTCTGCTAGGAACTTATTTAGTGTTTCAGCCGCTTCTTGATTCACTTTGGGAGTCGGGAGATTATAGAGTGCATTATAATAGTCAGCAAAGGAGTTTGCAATTTCTAGGGGGTCATTTGTTACCTTTCCTGTCGGTGTATGTATCTGTGGTACCGCTGTAGCTCTAGTGATTTCCTTTAATTTGTTTGCTAACATTCTATCCGGTTTGTTTTAGTGGATAAAAACAAAATTTATGCTTACCTGATAAATTCATTTCTCCTGTAGTGTGGTCAGTCCACGGGTCATCATTACTTCTGGGATATTATCTCCTCCCCTACAGGAAGTGCAAGAGGATTCACCCAGCAGAGCTGCTATATAGCTCCTCCCCTCTACGTCACCTCCAGTCATTCGACCAAAGGACCAACGAGAAAGGAGAAGCCCAAGGGTGTAGTGGTGACTGGAGTATAATCCAAAAAATTTTTTAGCCTGCCATAAAAAACAGGGCGGGCCGTGGACTGACCACACTACAGGAGAAATGAATTTATCAGGTAAGCATAAATTTTGTTTTCTCCTGTTAAGTGTGGTCAGTCCACGGGTCATCATTACTTCTGGGATACCAATACCAAAGCAAAAGTACACGGATGACGGGAGGGACAGGCAGGCTCTTTATACGGAGGGAACCACTGCCTGAAGAACCTTTCTCCCAAAAACAGCCTCCGAAGAAGCAAAAGTGTCAAATTTGTAAAATTTGGAAAAAGTATGAAGAGAAGACCAAGTTGCAGCCTTGCAAATCTGTTCAACAGAAGCCTCATTCTTAAAGGCCCAAGTGGAAGCCACAGCTCTAGTAGAATGAGCTGTAATTCTTTCAGGAGGCTGCTGTCCAGCAGTCTCATAGGCTAATCGTATTATGCTACGAAGCCAAAACGAGAGAGAGGTAGCCGAAGCTTTTTGACCTCTCCTCTGGCCAGAATAAACGACAAACAGGGAAGACGTTTGACGAAACTCCTTAGTTGCCTGTAGATAAAATTTCAGGGCACGGACTACATCTAGATTGTGTAGCAGACGTTCCTTCTTCGAGGAAGGATTAGGACACAAGGATGGAACAACAATCTCTTGATTGATATTCCTGTTAGTGACCACCTTAGGTAGGAACCCAGGTTTAGTACGCAGAACTACCTTGTCTGAATGAAAAATCAGATAAGGAGAATCACAATGTAAGGCAGATAACTCAGAGACTCTTCGAGCCGAGGAAATAGCCATTAAAAACAGAACTTTCCAAGATAACAACTTGATATCAATGGAATGAAGGGGTTCAAATGGAACACCCTGTAAAACATTAAGAACTAAGTTCAAACTCCATGGCGGAGCAACAGTTTTAAACAAAGGCTTGATCCTAGCTAAAGCCTGACAAAAAGCTTGAACGTCCGGAACTTCTGACAGACGTTTGTTTAAAAGAATGGACAGAGCTGAAATCTGTCCCTTTAAAGAACTAGCGGATAACCCCTTTTCTAAACCTTCTTGTAGAAAAGACAATATCCTTGGAATCCTAACTTTACTCCATGAGTAACTCTTGGATTCGCACCAATATAAGTATTTACGCCATATTTTATGGTAAATCCTTCTGGTAACAGGCTTCCTAGCCTGTATTAAGGTATCAATAACTGGCTCAGAAAACCCACGTTTTGATAAAATCAAGCGTTCAATTTCCAAGCAGTCAGCTTCAGAGAAGTTAGATTTTGATGTTTGAATGGACCCTGGATCAGAAGGTCCTGTTTCAGAGGTAGAGACCAAGGCGGACAGGATGACATGTCCACTAGATCTGCATACCAAGTCCTGCGTGGCCATGCAGGTGCTATTAGAATCACTGATGCTCTCTCCTGTTTGATTCTGGCAATCAATCGAGGAAGCATCGGGAAGGGTGGAAACACATAAGCCATCCCGAAGGTCCAAGGTGCTGTCAAAGCATCTATCAGAACCGCTCCCGGATCCCTGGATCTGGACCCGTAGCGAGGAAGCTTGGCGTTCTGACGAGACGCCATGAGATCTATCTCTGGTTTGCCCCAACGTCGAAGTATCTGGGCAAAGACCTCCGGATGAAGTTCCCACTCCCCCGGATGAAAAGTCTGACGACTTAAGAAATCCGCCTCCCAGTTCTCCACTCCCGGGATGTGGATTGCAGACAGGTGGCAAGAGTGAGACTCTGCCCAGCGAATTATCTTTGATACTTCCATCATTGCTAGGGAGCTTCTTGTCCCTCCCTGATGGTTGATGTAAGCTACAGTCGTGATGTTGTCCGACTGAAACCTGATGAACCCCCGAGTTGTTAACTGGGGCCAAGCCAGAAGGGCATTGAGAACTGCTCTCAATTCCAGAATGTTTATTGGAAGGAGACTCTCCTCCTGATTCCATAGTCCCTGAGCCTTCAGAGAATTCCAGACAGCGCCCCAACCTAGTAGGCTGGCGTCTGTTGTTACAATTGTCCAGTCTGGCCTGCTGAATGGCATCCCCCTGGACAGGTGTGGCCGATAAAGCCACCATAGAAGAGAGTTTCTGGTCTCTTGATTCAGATTCAGAGTGGGGGACAAATCTGAGTAATCCCCATTCCACTGACTTAGCATGCACAATTGCAGCGGTCTGAGATGTAGGCGTGCAAAAGGTACTACGTCCATTGCCGCTACCATTAAGCTGATCACCTCCATGCATTGAGCTACTGACGGTTGTTGAATGGAATGAAGGACACGGCATGCATTTTGAAGCTTTGTTAACCTGTCTTCTGTCAGGTAAATCTTCATTTCTACAGAATCTATCAGAGTCCCCAAGAAGGGAACTCTTGTGAGTGGAAAGAGAGAACTCTTCTTTTCGTTCACCTTCCATCCATGCGACCTTAGAAATGCCAGTACTAACTCTGTATGAGACTTGCCAGTTTGAAAGCTTGAAGCTTGTATCAGAATGTCGTCTAGGTACGGAGCTACCGAAATTCCTCGCGGTCTTAGTACCGCCAGAAGAGTCCCCAGAACCTTTGTGAAGATTCTTGGAGCCGTAGCCAGTCCGAATGGAAGAGCTACAAACTGGTAATGCCTGTCTAGAAAGGCAAACCTTAGATACCGGTAATGATTTCTGTGAATCGGTATGTGAAGGTAAGCATCCTTTAAATCCACTGTGGTCATGTACTGACCCTCTTGGATCATGGGCAAAATTGTTCGAATCGTTTCCATCTTGAACGATGGAACTCTTAGGAATTTGTTTAGGATCTTTAAATCCAAGATTGGCCTGAAAGTTCCCTCTTTTTTGGGAACTACAAACAGATTTGAGTAAAACCCTTGTCCTTGTTCCGACCGCGGAACTGGATGGATCACTCCCATTAATAAAAGATCTTGTACGCAGCGTAGGAACGCTGCTTTCTTTATTTGGTTTGTTGATAACCTTGACAGATGAAATCTCCCTCTTGGGGGAGAGGATTTGAAGTCCAGAAGGTATCCCTGAGATATGATCTCTAACGCCCAGGGATCCTGAACATCTCTTGCCCAAGCCTGGGCGAAGAGAGAAAGTCTGCCCCCTACTAGATCCGGTCCCGGATCGGGGGCCCTCGATTCATGCTGTCTTAGGGGCAGCAGCAGGTTTCCTGACCTGCTTGCCCTTGTTCCAGGACTGGTTAGGTTTCCAGCCTTGTCTGTAGCGAGCAACAGCTCCTTCCTGTTTTGGTGCAGAGGAGGTTGATGCTGTTCCTGCTTTGAAATTACGAAAGGAACGAAAATTAGACTGTCTAGCCCTAGGTTTGGCTTTGTCCTGAGGCAGGGCATGGCCTTTACCTCCTGTAATGTCAGCGATAATCTCCTTCAACCCGGGCCCGAACAAGGTTTGCCCTTTGAAAGGTATATTAAGCAATTTAGATTTAGAAGTAACATCAGCTGACCAGGATTTTAGCCACAGTGCTCTGCGTGCCTGAATGGCAAATCCGGAATTCTTAGCCGTAAGTTTAGTTAAATGTACTACGGCATCTGAAATAAATGAGTTAGCTAACTTAAGGGTTCTAAGTTTGAGTGTAATCTCATCTAGTGTAGATGATTGAAGTGTCTCTTCCAGAGACTCAAACCAAAATGCTGCTGCAGCCGTGACAGGCGCAATACATGCAAGAGGTTGCAATATAAAACCTTGTTGAACAAACATTTTCTTAAGGTAACCCTCTAATTTTTTATCCATTGGATCTGAAAAGGCACAGCTATCCTCCACCGGGATAGTGGTACGCTTAGCTAAAGTAGAAACTGCTCCCTCCACCTTAGGGACCGTTTGCCATAAGTCCCGTGTGGTGGCGTCTATTGGAAACATTTTTCTAAATATCGGAGGGGGTGAGAACGGTACACCGGGCCTATCCCACTCCTTAGTAACAATTTCAGTAAGTCTCTTAGGTATAGGAAAAACATCAGTACTCGCCGGTACCGCAAAATATTTATCCAACCTACACATTTTCTCTGGTATTGCAACTGTGTTACAATCATTCAGAGCCGCTAACACCTCCCCTAGTAATACACAGAGGTTTTCCAGCTTAAATTTAAAATTTGAAATATCTGAATCCAATCTATTTGGATCAGAACCGTCACCCACAGAATGAAGTTCTCCGTCCTCATGTTCTGCCGCCTGTGACGCAGTGTCTGACATGGCCCTAATATTATCAGCGCACTCTGTTCTCACCCCAGAGTGATCACGCTTGCCTCTAAGTTCTGGTAATTTAGCCAAAACTTCAGTCATAACAGTAGCCATATCCTGTAATGTGATTTGAAATGGCCGCCCAGATGTACTCGGCGCTACAATATCACGCACCTCCCGAGCGGGAGATGTAGGTACTGACACGTGAGGCAAGTTAGTCGGCATAACTCTCCCCTCGTTGTCTGGTGAAATATGTTCAATTTGTACAGATTGACTTTTATTTAAAGTAGCATCAATACAGTTAGTACATAAATTTCTATTGGGCTCCACTTTGGCATTAGCACATATAGCACATGTATCTTCCTCTGAATCAGACATGTTTAACACACTAGCAATTAACTAGCAACTTGGAAATGCTTTTTTAAGTAATTTACAATAATATGAAAACGAACTGTGCCTATAAGAAGCACAGAAAAAATTATGACAGTTGAAAATAATTAAGTTATAGCATCAAATCTTTGTAAGAAATAAACAATTTTAGCAAAGGATTGTTCCCATTAGCAAGGATAACTAACCCTGGCAGCAGAAAAAATACACAAACAAACGTTTTTTATCACAGTCAACTACACTCCTCACAGCTCTGCTGTGATGATTACCTCCCTCAAAAAAGGCTTTGGAGATCCCTGAGTTCTGAAGAGATGAACCGGATCATGCAGGAAGAAAATGAACCTCTGACTGAGTTTTTTGATGCGTAGTAAAAGCGCCAAAAATGGCCCCTCCCCCTCACACATAACAGTGAGAGAGATCAGTGAACTGCTTTAAATTAAACAAAACTATTGCCAAGTGGAAAAAAATAGTGCCCAAAACATTTTTTCACCCAGTACCTCAGAGAAATAAACGTTTTTACATGCCAGTAAAAAAACGTTTAACCTCAATAAATTAATTGTTATTTAAAACCTATTGCAAGTCCCTGCAAATTAGGTTAAGTCTATGCATACAGTATAAATCCAGTGAAGTACCATCCCCCAGAATACTGAAGTGTAAAATATACATACATGACAGCCTGATACCAGCTACATCTACTGCATTTAAGGCTGAGTTTACATTATAATGGTATGGCAGGATTTTCTCATCAATTCCATGTCAGAAAATAACAAACTGCTACATACCTCTTTGCAGATTAATCTGCCCGCTGTCCCCTGATCTGAAGTTTACCTCTCCTCAGATGGCCGAGAAACAGCAATATGATCTTAACTACTCCGGCTAAAATCATAGAAAAAAACTCAGGTAGATTCTTCTTCAAATTCTACCAGAGAATGAATAACACACTCCGGTGCTATTATAAAATAACAAACTTTTGATTGAAGGTAATAAACTAATTAAATCACCACAGTCCTCTCACACATCCTATCTATTCGTTGGGTGCAAGAGAATGACTGGAGGTGACGTAGAGGGGAGGAGCTATATAGCAGCTCTGCTGGGTGAATCCTCTTGCACTTCCTGTAGGGGAGGAGATAATATCCCAGAAGTAATGATGACCCGTGGACTGACCACACTTAACAGGAGAAATAGTGTGTATCTAGTAGTTTTATGGATTTGTTAGCTTCATTTGAGAGGAGATTGTCTAGTTCTTTGTTTTTCTGTTTCAGTTGTTTGTTATTAGCATTGCTTGGGTGTGCTATCACTTCCCTTTTCAGGTTTGAAATGTCTGTTCTCAGTTTTCCTATATGTGATTGGTGGAGTCTATGCTGCCTTGCTGATTCAGTCATCAGGTAACCTCTAACGAAAGCCTTGAGTGCTCCCCATTGGTGTAATGGGTTAAGTGTAGATCCATTATTTGCTGCTATAAAGTGGGTAAGTTCATCTAATAATTTTTGTTTAACAAGTGGGTCCCCTATTATTTTAGGGTAAAATTCTTTTTATTTTTATTTTTTGAGAATAAACTTATATTTGGGTTGTGGATTTATTTTTTTCAGCGAAATGGCTGTTTTTATTTTATCCCTCCCTCTCTAGTGACTCTTCTGTGGACTTCCACATCTTGGGTATTGCTATCCCATACGTCACTAGCTCATGGACTCTTGCCAATTACATGAAAGAAAACATAATTTATGTAAGAACTTACCTGATAAATTAATTTCTTTCATATTGGCATGAGGCCCACCCTTTTTTATGGTGGTTATGATTTTTTTGTATTATGGTTATGATTTTTTTGTATAAAGCACAATTATTTTACTCCTTTCTTTATCACCCCACTTCTTGGCTATTTGTTAAACTGAATTGTGGGTGTGGTGAGGGGTGCATTTATAGGCATTTTGAGGTTTGGGAAACTTTGCCCCTCCTGGTAGGATTGTATATCCCATACGTCACTAGCTTATGGACTCTTGCCAATATGAAAGAAATGAATTTATCAGGTAAGTTCTTAAATAAATTATGTTTTTTCTACTTGATTTCCAATTACTAATTACAATAGAAAAACACTGAAATGGACTTCCGGTGGGCAGTACACCAACATGGACACAAACTGATGTTGTTCTCTGATAGCCTTTAAAGTTTCAGATAGCTAGTGGTTGAAAGCTATCCCTTGGCAATCACTGTGACCTGGAAACAATCTGTATCAAGATTAACCATCTCTTGGCCGCCGAGGAGTCACCTGAGTATTCTAACGCCATCAGGCTTTTTACACCCTGACAAAATGGAACATATTACTCTTAACTTAACTGAATTGCTTTCACCTTTATTTGACTCCCTGTCTGCATCGATGGGGGAACTTCTAGATGAAGTCCACCTGTATAAGAAGACAGGTAATGGGGAGGCGGTGCCGCTCAAGTCCGTGAACTTGCGGCAGAAGTCGGAAACCAATCCGAGCAGGGTTCAAAGGGTCCGTAAGCGCAGCATGCGACATACGCATTAGCGTGGTGCCAGCTGAAAAAAAGGCTGAGCCAACCAAGAAACGTCAGGAAAAAGATAGGTGGCACTCCAAGGTATAGGATGAAAAATGTAAAATATATCCTTTATTCAAAAATTAAAAGTTAACACTCATAGTGCAAAAACATGTTTAGAGGAGGAGGAGACCTTACATGTTTCGTGCCCTGCGGCACTTAATCATAGGCATAATCTCCTTCACGTATGGAAACAATTTATTCCTTTCACAGCCAATCAAAACAGCACAAATAGTTGCCATATCAACAGGTGTGTTCAGTACACAATACATGTTCCTAACTTAACGTGCGGCATGAGTACATAGATTTCTTTCATGTAATTGGCAAGAGTCCATGAGCTAGTGACGTATGGGATATACAATCCTACCAGGAGGGGCAATGTTTCCCAAACTTCAAAATGCCTATAAATACACCCCTCACTACACCCACAATTCAGTTTTACAAACTTTGCCTCCTATGGAGGTGGTGAAGTAAGTTTGTGCTAAGATTTCTACGTTGACATGCGCTTCTCAGCATTTTGAAGCCTGATTCCTCTCAGAGTACAGCGAATGTCAGAGGAACGTGGAGAGTATTACCTATTGAATGCAGTGATTTCCCAAACTGGGGTCTATTTCATAGGTTCTCTGTTATCGGTCGTAGAGATTCATCTCCTACCTCCCTTTTCAGATCGACGATATACTCTCATATACCATTAACTCTACTGATAACTGTTTCAGTACTGGTTTGGCTATCTGCTATATGTGGATGGGTGTCTATGGTAAGTATGTTTTTATTTCTTAAGACACCTCAGCTATGGTTTGGCACTTTATGCATTTATATAAATTACTAAATATATGTATTGTACTTTATATTTAATAAGAGAAGGGTTAGAATACTGGCACTAGTTTAGTGTGTACAGGAATATATGGAACTAGTGGATGTTCCGGTGCTTACCCACCTAATATATAACAGTAAAGAGAGAAAGAGGTAAGAGAACCTCAAAGAAAGCAGGTGGTTTGAACTAGCACTCATTCCTGTCTAACATAATTAAAAATTAACCTTTAATAAGTATAGTTAATACCGGCCTAAATACCACAGTGTACCAAACATTTAAAACTAAGTCACAAATGTCCCCCTGTTTCCTGGCCGATAGCAGCTCCCTCGGCTTCAGGTGACAGGGACAATGGACTAATAGATTTAAAAGCAACAATCACCAACATGCAAATAAATGCACAAAAATATTAGCAGCAAACTAGTTACGGCTGTGCTATCAGCCTTTCTCAATGCTATGGACAAACCGAGGCCCGGGTGCCACCCCTTTAAATAGCACTAACCTTAATCTTTCAACCAATCATTGTTTCATATGAGGATACTCCTACTTTTGATCCAATCCCTGTTTATTACGATATTGTGACGTGCACAGGCAGTAGCCCAACAAGTATTCATATGTTAAAATAGTTATAAATGCAATCCAATATACTACATGTGTTTCATTCTAATTTGCGCTTCCCATGTTATATGTAATCGGTCGATATATTTAGGATACGTAATAGTGTGTTTGTTTACATGTGGTTTCGATCGCTTATGATACTTTAAACATATGCAACTTGTAAAGTGTGCAACTAGTCCCCTCCGTGCAATACGATTAGGATAAGGGCAGTATTTTCTCTTGTTTTTCTAATACTCTATGTGATCCTGTGATTAAGAACAGCACGTAAGAGAGTTATTTTCATTGGACCCTGAGGACACACCCTATTCTGGCGTCGTCCAATCAGACATACGTTTTTCTGTGTCAAGACAACGTAATATCACATTAGAATATTACTGTGTAATAGAGCAAACAACTAATTTTCTGTCTTTAACCATTATATTATTCAACATTAAGGATATTGATGCTAGTTTATACCCCTTTGCAAGTAAAACTTATGTTTAGGGTGATATAGATTTATCTAGAAAGAGGGGGTATCAACGGCACTACTTAGCCTAATGTGGCTTAAATATTTCTAATTCCCTATTTAGCCCCAATTTGTCCTTAATGTATATGGGGATAATTCCCCTATGAAAATATGGACTGCTAAAGGTGCTATGTAGTATTCAACATGTGAAACTAGGTAGAGATAGACTCTAACTCGACAGACTACATGTATAGCACTCTTGGGGGTTAATATAGGGTATAGTTTTAAATGGTATGAGAGACCTTGTTCCTTTAGGCAAAATAGAGTTACTGATGGTCTAGTGAGTTTGCGTGTTCCACGTTAAAACATAACTTTTATTGAGTCAAACTTAATATAAAACACTGGAAATAAATTTAAAAACACACTTAGATGCTAAAGACTCAGTGGTCAGCCTGTTCTTTGTAAGTAGATTTTAGCCAGATGGGTTCTAAGTTGTACTGGAAACCTTCTAAAGTATAATTGCAACAAGTAATTGAACCTGATGCACACTTGTAACAAGAGGTCCTGTAAAAGTTGAGTGTATATCCGTGTAATGGACCTAACAGAGTAAAATGTTCTGAAATGGTCTTAAATAGTATTAATCTTAATAAGACATTACTTGGTCATACACAACAGTTACTGTGTATTACAATTAAACCTGTGGTTAATACAGCTCTGTTTCTGTTGTATCACCTTAATACTGTTTGCTGGTGGATAGTATGCTTTTTATGCTGACATAGGGTGATGAGATTACCTTGAATCTTATAAAAGAAGTTAATGGTACTGTAGTCAGCAGTTTTAACCCAATATATTCACTCCAAATGTCAGATTAAATGATAGGTTAATAGTCCACATATCAGCAGTTTATACACCTGTGGTTATAACGTAACAGTTATTATCAATTGGGTAAGAGAGGTGATCTTTGTATTGATATAAATGTGCACTTGTATATCGTTTTTTCCAGACAGTGTTTATTCACATTAATAAATATCATACACACTATTGTTACTCATATACGGTTCTGTCGTTTCGTTTAGAGTGTGCTGTGTTACAATTTAAATGACTGATAAAGACACACTTTACATGTAATTTTGTAACCATAGTGTAACGGTTGTTGCCATTAAGTGACAGAGCTGTTTACTGGTTCTGTAGAGAGTTTTAGGTGTAGCTCTCTCGAACACAAATGCTGTTTAATTACAGCCCACTCTTGCACTGCCGGTTAGACCGGTTCAATTGGGGTTACTGCTAACCACACTACTCGGTATATAGCCGATGGAGTAGATGTAATTTAACCGGTAATATTAGGTTATATACCCGTATTATGTATCAAATATTTGGTTCCCAGTTTACCGGTAAAACTATATCTGTGTCGAGTGGCTCTCGCAGCTCTGTCCCAAAACCAGATATACAAATTTAGTACATTTTGCGCATCAAGTCTGTTACGAGATTATCGAGCGTGTAAGAACTAACATAGTTAAATTTTAACCAGAATAATAGCCCCCAAAGGCTAGTGTATAAATAAACTTAGAGCAGGTTTGTTCCTATAGCATTCTAAGGCTCATCTAAAAAATACAGGAGCTCCAGGACTCCTCACCAATTCCCTAACGTCCCTAACATGTTTCGCCCTAACGGCTTTCTCAAAGGGTGAGCGCGCCGCTCACTGATTGATTATTTAAAAGATTTTGGGTCCCGCCCTTCTGATGACGTCATAATTCTCAATGCTTTCTATTGGATCCCCGTATCATCACTGGTGAAGGCTGCATAGTGTGGTTAATACATTGCGATCCATTTCAGGACATTGATGTATTCCTATCAGAACTGTCAATCTATTGTTAAAGACCTTTTCATCTAGTCGCGGTTCTTGAACTATTGTGACATACATTCCCATAATGTTGTTTATTGGGACATGTATTTTGTACAAGCAAATATTTATTTTTTTATTTATTTCAGAGGCAATAAAATTATTATTGTCATCCTGTTTTCCTTGTTTTTAACTAGCTTTGATGGAATAACTCCTGTTAACTAAATCTAATATTGTAACATTATATTATTAATTGCTAGATGAATGTGCAGTGCTGATGTCAGAAATTGTGTTTCTTGTGACAAAATAGTGGTAAATGAAAAATAATAAAAATTATTAAAAAAGTATTTATAAAAAAGTGAATAATCAACCAGAAGATCCAAGAATAAAGGATCTAGTGCATTTGTGCTAGCTGGATATTTTTGTTTGTTTTAATACGTATGAATCAGTCTAGTTGTGTGACTGTGTTTGTGTTAGGTTAGCTTAAGAATTAGAAAGATTTAGTATAGATACCGTTATTATTAAGTGATGGTATCTATTATGTAGTGTAAAACTTAGTGCAAAGTTTCTATTTTTATGTGAATTTTACTTAAGTCGAGTGAGTTGAACTTACTTTGAAGAATTTCTATTAGAAGTGATTGTGACAGTGTATGTTTACTAGCTTTGGTGACCAGGTATTGTAATGTTACCTTTTGATGGTTGTAGTAATCAGTTTTTTATAGGAATCTGTTATTTTTACTGTATATGGTTAGGTCTGATATTTGGTAGTCCCTAATAGTATGTGATCTTAACATATATAAATAATTCGACAGATACTGACAGTAGTCTTCGCATTGATTTAGCCAATCAGATCGATGGTTGTATAATATTTCCCAGATTGGGGTCCTATAGGGTTATGAGTATTGACCTCACACTTGAGGTCCTGTAGGATTGTGAATTACAATCTTTACAAGAAAGAAGAGAAGTTGTTATTCTCGTTAAGACCTGAGGGTTGGACTGAATTCATTAAGAAAATCCATCTACTTTCTGCTTGTAGTAGTTTATTTTCTAAATTTCCACCCCTTATACCCAGATTTATTTTTTGTAGGCCAAAACATTTCAGATCACTTTGTCTACAATTGTGTTTTTTCATAAAATGTCTTGCTACTGATGTTAGTTGTTTTCCTGCTTGTAGGTCTTTTACTGCATTTTTGATGTTTCTAAGATGCTCTTGCAATCTTGTTCTTATTTTTCTAGTTGACATCCCTATGTAAAATAGGTTACATGTACATTTGATTGCATAGATGATCCCCTCTGTTTGACAGTTAATGTGTGAATTTATTGTGTGGGTTTTGTTAAATCTGTCCTTTACTGTATGTGTTTTCACCATGTGACAACATGTTGAGCATGTGCCACATTTAAAGGATCCTTTAGTAAAGGCCGTGGCTGTCTTTTTCTTTTGCAGATGGCTTGGGCTGATTAGATCTTTGAGATTACTACTTCTCCTATAACCAGTTAGGATTTTTGGTCCTAGGATTTTGTTTAGGATAGGGTCTGATAGTACAATATGCCAATTATCTTGTAGGATTTTCCTTACTTGTGGGCTAGCTGGATTGTATGTAGAGATAAATCTAATGTTATCCTGTTGGGTTTTTTGTTTTTTCTGTAGGAGCTCATTCCTGTCAGTGCATCTAGCTCGATGTTCTGCTTTTTTGATTGCTCTTTTACTGTAACCTCTGGCCAATAGTCTTGTTGTTACTTCTTTGGCCCTTTTGTTGTAGTTAATATCTGAGGAACAGTTTCTCCTCATTCTGAGGAATTCGCCCACCGGTAGGGCTTGTATAGTGTTTGGTGCATGTGCACTTGTACTGTGTAAGACACTATTAGTTGCTGTTGGTTTTCTATGCACATCCATGGATAAGAGTCCTTCTGTGGTTTTACTGATTTCTAAATCCAGAAAGTTGATCTTTGTTAGGCTGGTTTCATGAGTTAATTTGATATTGAGCCTATTCCTATTAAGATTTTGGAGAAAGAGATCTAATTCATTTTTGGTGCCTTCCCACATAAACAGTATGTCATCTATAAACCTCATCCAGAGGGGAATTTTCTCTAGAAACTGTGAGTTTTGATCAGAAAAGACATATTTTTGCTCCCACCATCCTAAAAATATGTTGGCGTAGGTAGGGGCACAAGCAGTACCCATTGCTGTTCCTCTTTCCTGTAGGAAGAAGCCATTATTAAAGGTAAAGTAATTGTGTTTGAGTACAAATTGGAGTAGGTGTAATACAAACTCATCATGTAATCTGTCTTCCTCTGATCCCATGGTAAGGAACCACCTCACTGCTTCTAAGCCCAAATCATGTTCAATGCATGTATACAATGATTCTACGTCCGCCGTTACCAACCATGTTTCAGATGAGATATGAATGTTTTCCAATCTTTTGAGTACATCCGTGGTGTCTTGGACATAGGATGTTATTTGAGTTAGATAGTTTCTCAATCTGTGATCTACAAACTGACTTGCTTTTTCAGTGAGACTGTTTATCCCTGAGACAATTGGTCGGCCTGGGGGATGTTGTTTGTTCTTATGAATTTTGGGGATCAGATAGAAGGTTGCCACTGTAGGTTTTGTAACTTTAAGAAAGTTTTACTCTTTATTGTCTATGATATTATCATTTTTGGCCCCTTGTATCAAGTTAATATACTTGTTCAAGTATTCTTGAGTTGGGTTGTACCCCAGTTTTGAATAACAACTCTGATCTCTTAATTGCTTATCTGTCTCCAATCTGTACATGTTCATAGGCCATAGAACAATGTTGCCCCCCTTATCTGAATTTCTTATGATGACGTCTTGCCAGGATTGCATATCTTTTAATGCTTTACGTTCTTTCAATGTTAAATTCTGATTGGTATTTCTGTTATTTTCAGGGATAGACATTATCTTTGCACAGACAATCTCATTGTAGACTTGTAATTGAGAGCACATTTTAGGCATGAAAGAGGATTTGTTTTTAATTTTATTTCTCCAATTGTCCCTTGTTTCAGTTGATGTTTGCAGTTCACCTGTTTCAGTTAAAGTTTGCATTTCACTTTCAGAGAGGAGAGTCTCTAGATTTTCCAAAGTGGTTCTTTCTTCGTCTGAGAGTGAATCTGAGTCACTTCCATTTTTAGTCAGATGGAATCTTTTCAGGGCAATCTTCCGGAGGAAAAGTTGAATATCTTTAATTATTTCAAATTTGTCTGTTGCAGGGGTCGGACAGAAGGTCATGCCTTTTGTGAGAACCTCTATGTGGTCTTTTGTTAAAAGTTTTGAGGATAAGTTGATAATTCTTAGGGAGTCTACTTCATCTGTGAGAAGGGACTTGGGGGTCTCTGGTATGGTTTCCAGCCTTTCTTGTTTGTTTTGTTGTGTGGTTGGCTTTTGTTGTTTCTTTTTGCCTTTCCCCCTGCCTCTTCTGGTATGTCTGAACTTGAAGAGGCCTTTCCTCCTAAAAAATCTTTCCTTTTACCCCTTGTAATTCTCATGTGGCTATCTGTTACTGGAATAGAAGGTTCACTATCAGATTCGTGTGTTTCTGATTCCTCTCCTTCTGTGTCCGAGACATCACTTTGTATAATGTTTACCCTAGAGGGTTTGTTAGTATTAGGGTTAAACTTCTTTTTCCATTTGTATACTTTGTTGTTAGCATAGTCATTTTTGTCTCTGGATAGTTTACCCTGTTTTGTTGATTTTATTTCCTCTTCATATTTGTCCATCTCCTTCTGATATTGTTTGTAAAGTGGCTCAAATTCTTGTAACTTTTCAAATTTTTGTAGTTTGATGTTTATTTCTTGTATTATACTCTCTAGTATATCATATTCAGCTTTGTCATGCTTAATTAGTATCTGCATTAATTTAGCTGAACACTCTGAGAGAGCTTTCTCTCATTCTATACTGTGCTCTGGATTTTTGAATTCGAAAGCAGGGAACAGTTGGATTCTTAGTCCTCTTGGAATTAAATTGAGTTCAATATATTTTTCAAAAAAGTGATGGTTCCACCATACTTTATCCTGTTTGTACATTAATTTGTGAATTTCCTTTAATGTTTGGTTCATAGAATCTGGGTTGTGTGAGGTATTGGTTTGTGGATTTTCAAAAACCAAGTTTAAATCAGTTTCTCTTTTTTGTTGCCTAGATGCTCTATCTGTTTCCCATTTGGAAGACATGATGTACAGTAGGTCTTGTTATATAGGTGTGCTCTGTTGATGAGAAAACCTGGTAACCAGGTTGTGCACAAATTTTACTAGAAAGAGGGGGTATCAACGGCACTACTTAGCCTAATGTGGCTTAAATATTTCTAATTCCCTATTTAGCCCCAATTTGTCCTTAATGTATATGGGGATAATTCCCCTATGAAAATATGGACTGCTAAAGGTGCTATGTAGTATTCAACATGTGAAACTAGGTAGAGATAGACTCTAACTCGACAGACTACATGTATAGCACTCTTGGGGGTTAATATAGGGTATAGTTTTAAATGGTATGAGAGACCTTGTTCCTTTAGGCAAAATAGAGTTACTGATGGTCTAGTGAGTTTGCGTGTTCCACGTTAAAACATAACTTTTATTGAGTCAAACTTAATATAAAACACTGGAAATAAATTTAAAAACACACTTAGATGCTAAAGACTCAGTGGTCAGCCTGTTCTTTGTAAGTAGATTTTAGCCAGATGGGTTCTAAGTTGTACTGGAAACCTTCTAAAGTATAA
Organism: Bombina bombina; assembly: GCF_027579735.1. Taxonomy (NCBI): domain Eukaryota; kingdom Metazoa; phylum Chordata; class Amphibia; order Anura; family Bombinatoridae; genus Bombina; species Bombina bombina. Next base: position 875,125,917 of record NC_069502.1, read on the forward strand.
TTGCAACAAGTAATTGAACCTGATGCACACTTGTAACAAGAGGTCCTGTAAAAGTTGAGTGTATATCCGTGTAATGGACCTAACAGAGTAAAATGTTCTGAAATGGTCTTAAATAGTATTAATCTTAATAAGACATTACTTGGTCATACACAACAGTTACTGTGTATTACAATTAAACCTGTGGTTAATACAGCTCTGTTTCTGTTGTATCACCTTAATACTGTTTGCTGGTGGATAGTATGCTTTTTATGCTGACATAGGGTGATGAGATTACCTTGAATCTTATAAAAGAAGTTAATGGTACTGTAGTCAGCAGTTTTAACCCAATATATTCACTCCAAATGTCAGATTAAATGATAGGTTAATAGTCCACATATCAGCAGTTTATACACCTGTGGTTATAACGTAACAGTTATTATCAATTGGGTAAGAGAGGTGATCTTTGTATTGATATAAATGTGCACTTGTATATCGTTTTTTCCAGACAGTGTTTATTCACATTAATAAATATCATACACACTATTGTTACTCATATACGGTTCTGTCGTTTCGTTTAGAGTGTGCTGTGTTACAATTTAAATGACTGATAAAGACACACTTTACATGTAATTTTGTAACCATAGTGTAACGGTTGTTGCCATTAAGTGACAGAGCTGTTTACTGGTTCTATAGAGAGTTTTAGGTGTAGCTCTCTCGAACACAAAAGCTGTTTAATTACAGCCCACTCTTGCACTGCCGGTTAGACCGGTTCAATTGGGGTTACTGCTAACCACACTACTCGGTATATAGCCGATGGAGTAGATGTAATTTAACCGGTAATATTAGGTTATATACCCGTATTATGTATCAAATATTTGGTTCCCAGTTTACCGGTAAAACTATATCTGTGTCGAGTGGCTCTCGCAGCTCTGTCCCAAAACCAGATATACAAATTTAGTACATTTTGCGCATCAAGTCTGTTACGCGATTATCGAGCGTGTAAGAACTAACATAGTTAAATTTTAACCAGAATAATAGCCCCCAAAGGCTAGTGTATAAATAAACTTAGAGCAGGTTTGTTCCTATTGCATTCTAAGGCTCATCTAAAAAATACAGGAGCTCCAGGACTCCTCACCAATTCCCTAACGTCCCTAACATGTTTCGCCCTAACGGCTTTCTCAAAGGGTCACAGAAGGAGAGGAATCAGAAACACACGAATATGCAATCCTGGCAAGACGTCATCATAAGAAATTCAGATAAGGGGGGCAACATTGTTCTATGGCCTATGAACATGTACAGATTGGAGACAGATAAGCAATTAAGAGATCAGAGTTGTTATTCAAAACTGGGGTACAACCCAACTCAAGAATACTTGAACAAGTATATTAACTTGATACAAGGGGCCAAAAATGATAATATCATAGACAATAAAGAGTACAACTTTCTTAAAGTTACAAAACCTACAGTGGCAACCTTCTATCTGATCCCCAAAATTCATAAGAACAAACAACATCCCCCAGGCCGACCAATTGTCTCAGGGATAAACAGTCTCACTGAAAAAGCAAGTCAGTTTGTAGATCACAGATTGAGAAACTATCTAACTCAAATAACATCCTATGTCCAAGACACCACAGATGTACTCAAAAGATTGGAAAACATTCATATCTCATCTGAAACATGGTTGGTAACGGCGGACGTAGAATCATTGTATACATGCATTGAACATGATTTGGGCTTAGAAGCAGTGAGGTGGTTCCTTACCATGGGATCAGAGGAAGACAGATTACATGATGAGTTTGTATTACACCTACTCCAATTTGTACTCAAACACAATTACTTTACCTTTAATAATGGCTTCTTCCTACAGGAAAGAGGAACAGCAATGGGTACTGCTTGTGCCCCTACCTACGCCAACATATTTTTAGGATGGTGGGAGCAAAAATATGTCTTTTCTGATCAAAACTCACAGTTTCTAGAGAAAATTCCCCTCTGGATGAGGTTTATAGATGACATACTGTTTATGTGGGAAGGCACCAAAAATGAATTAGATCTCTTTCTCCAAAATCTTAATAGGAATAGGCTCAATATCAAATTAACTCATGAAACCAGCCTAACAAAGATCAACTTTCTGGATTTAGAAATCAGTAAAACCACAGAAGGACTCTTATCCATGGATGTGCATAGAAAACCAACAGCAACTAATAGTGTCTTACACAGTACAAGTGCACATGCACCAAACACTATACAAGCCCTACCGGTGGGCGAATTCCTCAGAATGAGGAGAAACTGTTCCTCAGATATTAACTACAACAAAAGGGCCAAAGAAGTAACAACAAGACTATTGGCCAGAGGTTACAGTAAAAGAGCAATCAAAAAAGCAGAACATCGAGCTAGATGCACTGACAGGAATGAGCTCCTACAGAAAAAACAAAAAACCCAACAGGATAACATTAGATTTATCTCTACATACAATCCAGCTAGCCCACAAGTAAGGAAAATCCTACAAGATAATTGGCATATTGTACTATCAGACCCTATCCTAAACAAAATCCTAGGACCAAAAATCCTAACTGGTTATAGGAGAAGTAGTAATCTCAAAGATCTAATCAGCCCAAGCCATCTGCAAAAGAAAAAGACAGCTACGGCCTTTACTAAAGGATCCTTTAAATGTGGCACATGCTCAACATGTTGTCACATGGTGAAAACACATACAGTAAAGGACAGATTTAACAAAACCCACACAATAAATTCACACATTAACTGTCAAACAGAGGGGATCATCTATGCAATCAAATGTACATGTAACCTATTTTACATAGGGATGTCAACTAGAAAAATAAGAACAAGATTGCAAGAGCATCTTAGAAACATCAAAAATGCAGTAAAAGACCTACAAGCAGGAAAACAACTAACATCAGTAGCAAGACATTTTATGAAAAAACACAATTGTAGACAAAGTGATCTGAAATGTTTTGGCCTACAAAAAATAAATCTGGGTATAAGGGGTGGAAATTTAGAAAATAAACTACTACAAGCAGAAAGTAGATGGATTTTCTTAATGAATTCAGTCCAACCCTCAGGTCTTAACGAGAATAACAACTTCTCTTCTTTCTTGTAAAGATTGTAATTCACAATCCTACAGGACCTCAAGTGTGAGGTCAATACTCATAACCCTATAGGACCCCAATCTGGGAAATATTATACAACCATCGATCTGATTGGCTAAATCAATGCGAAGACTACTGTCAGTATCTGTCGAATTATTTATATATGTTAAGATCACATACTATTAGGGACTACCAAATATCAGACCTAACCATATACAGTAAAAATAACAGATTCCTATAAAAAACTGATTACTACAACCATCAAAAGGTAACATTACAATACCTGGTCACCAAAGCTAGTAAACATACACTGTCACAATCACTTCTAATAGAAATTCTTCAAAGTAAGTTCAACTCACTCGACTTAAGTAAAATTCACATAAAAATAGAAACTTTGCACTAAGTTTTACACTACATAATAGATACCATCACTTAATAATAACGGTATCTATACTAAATCTTTCTAATTCTTAAGCTAACCTAACACAAACACAGTCACACAACTAGACTGATTCATACGTATTAAAACAAACAAAAATATCCAGCTAGCACAAATGCACTAGATCCTTTATTCTTGGATCTTCTGGTTGATTATTCACTTTTTTATAAATACTTTTTTAATAATTTTTATTATTTTTCATTTACCACTATTTTGTCACAAGAAACACAATTTCTGACATCAGCACTGCACATTCATCTAGCAATTAATAATATAATGTTACAATATTAGATTTAGTTAACAGGAGTTATTCCATCAAAGCTAGTTAAAAACAAGGAAAACAGGATGACAATAATAATTTTATTGCCTCTGAAATAAATAAAAAAATAAATATTTGCTTGTACAAAATACATGTCCCAATAAACAACATTATGGGAATGTATGTCACAATAGTTCAAGAACCGCGACTAGATGAAAAGGTCTTTAACAATAGATTGACAGTTCTGATAGGAATACATCAATGTCCTGAAATGGATCGCAATGTATTAACCACACTATGCAGCCTTCACCAGTGATGATACGGGGATCCAATAGAAAGCATTGAGAATTATGACGTCATCAGAAGGGCGGGACCCAAAATCTTTTAAATAATCAGTCAGTGAGCGGCGCGCTCACCCTTTGAGAAAGCCGTTAGGGCGAAACATGTTAGGGACGTTAGGGAATTGGTGAGGAGTCCTGGAGCTCCTGTATTTTTTAGATGAGCCTTAGAATGCTATAGGAACAAACCTGCTCTAAGTTTATTTATACACTAGCCTTTGGGGGCTATTATTCTGGTTAAAATTTAACTATGTTAGTTCTTACACGCTCGATAATCGCGTAACAGACTTGATGCGCAAAATGTACTAAATTTGTATATCTGGTTTTGGGACAGAGCTGCGAGAGACACTCGACACAGATATAGTTTTACCGGTAAACTGGGAACCAAATATTTGATACATAATACGGGTATATAACCTAATATTACCGGTTAAATTACATCTACTCCATCGGCTATATACTAAGTAGTGTGGTTAGCAGTAACCCCAATTGAACCGGTCTAACCGGCAGTGCAAGAGTGGGCTGTAATTAAACAGCTTTTGTGTTCGAGAGAGCTACACCTAAAACTCTCTACAGAACCATTAAACAGCTCTGTCACTTAATAGCACCATACTTTCTTAGTGTGAAAACACATATTAGTATTATGGAATATTAGGCTAAGGTTATTCACATACTATACGTTTTTCTGGTAATCAATCTCTATAATTAAAACAGAGTGTGTAAATTGCATATAAAATTATTAGAATATGGGAAGAATAGGTTAAAGGTATAAGGAGTGCTATGGGCGGCCATTAGACACCTTCAAATTTGTTAATTATTACACAAAACTTGTATGATATTGTATGATTAATGAATACCTATTTTCTGAGGGTCCCACTACTCTCTCATTATATTCCCTGTTTCTGAATAAATTCAGGTTAGACTAGTGGGTAGTATTGATATTAAAGAGGAGGTTGTTAGTCAGAACTTTATTAGGTATAATTCAGTAACCATAATACATAAGTAGTTGTTTATTGTGATAAAAGAATACGGTGATCTAGTAAAATATAATAAAATAAAATAGATTGATGGATAATACCTGTCTCATGGATTAATATCAAAATTCAGTCAACAAAGTTTTTAAAGAAATACCCAATAGTTGTTGGCCTCGTTCATTCCATTGGGTATAATTGAATTAAGTCTGAAAATCCAACCTGTTTCTTTTTGAAGTAGGGTATTTTCACAGTTACCCCCTCTAATTCCAGGTTTGATTTGTTCCAGACCCCAACATTTAAACAAGGCAGTTTTGCCTGAGTGACATTGTAGAAAATGTTTAGCCACACTCGTTATTTTTTTGCCCAGTTTTGCCTGAGTGACATTGTAGAAAATGTTTAGCCACACTCGTTATTTTTTTGCCCTTTTCTGAATCTCTCTGTGCATTGCGAATGTTACTAAGATGTTCTGTCATAAAACTTGGAGAATTAAAAGCCATATCAATTGTCAGAGCGAGAACATTATTTATTGCCTATCATGCTCATGTGACATAATTTACACAGGTATGACTACCCGTAAGTTAAATATTAGAATGACAGAACATCTTAGTAACATTCGCAATGCACAGAGAGATTCAGAAAAGGGCAAAAAAATAACGAGTGTGGCTAAACATTTTCTACAATGTCACTCAGGCAAAACTGCCTCGTTTAAATGTTGGGGTCTGGAACAAATCAAACCTGGAATTAGAGGGGGTAACTGTGAAATTACCCTACTTCAAAAAGAAACAGGTTGGATTTTCAGACTTAATTCAATTATACCCAATGGAATGAACGAGGCCAACAACTATTGGGTATTTCTTTAAAAACTTTGTTGACTGAATTTTGATATTAATCCATGAGACAGGTATTATCCATCAATCTATTTTATTTTATTATATTTTACTAGATCACCGTATTCTTTTATCACAATAAACCACTACTTATGTATTATGGTTACTGAATTATACCTAATAAAGTTCTGACTAACAACCTCCTCTTTAATATCAATACTACCCACTAGTCTAACCTGAATTTATTCAGAAACAGGGAATTTAATGAGAGAGGTAGTGGGACCCTCAGAAAATAGGTATTCATTAATCATACAATATCATACAAGTTTTGTGTAATAATTAACAAATTTGAAGGTGTCTAATGGCCGCCCATAGCACTCCTTATACCTTTAACCTATTCTTCCCATATTCTAATAATTTTATATGCAATTTACACACTCTGTTTTAATTATAGAGATTGATTACCAGAAAAACGTATAGTATGTGAATAACCTTAGCCTAATATTCCATAATACTAATATGTGTTTTCACACTAAGAAAGTATGGTGCTATTACAGGCTATGTGATGCTAGAAAGACTGTATACTCTATATGTTTTATCATATTCAATATTAGAAGTTTCATATATATATATATTTATATATCTACATCTGAGATACCTCTCATAACTGTGATACTAAATCTAATATGAGGCAGTCGAACAACATACAGATCAGCATAATTTATGGAGAATTAAGTTGGAACCCACATAGATTATTACTCTATGGCAGTAATCCAATTATCCTTATTATAGGAAGACAACACACAAGAATATTTGAGCATGTCACTTGAACATGGACCACTCACTGCAATAAGGGATTTCGAATTTCCAGGGACACCTTGTGACTAAACTAATACACGTCTTATAACGCCTTATGTATTGATCATGAAACAATATCAAGATATAAGATGAATATATGTAATACATGAATTTGAAGGCAATTTACTTCCTATATGTATAACAAACACAGTACTCTGAATGTCGGTCATCTAAGGCGCAAGTGGAAATCGAATCAATAAAAATCCCTAACCACGAGTTATACTGGGATAAATCTATATCACCCTAAACATAGGTTTTACTTGCAAAGGGGTATAAACTAGCATCGATATCCTTAATGTTGAATAATATAATGGTTAAAGACAATAAATGAGTTGTTTGCTCTATTACACAGTAATATTCTAATGTGATATTACGTTGTCTTGACACAGAAAAACGTATGTCTGATTGGACGACGCCAGAATAGGGTGTGTCCTCAGGGTTCAATGAAAATAACTATCTTACGTGCTGTTCTTAATCACAGGATCACATAGAGTATTAGAAAAACAAGAGAAAATACTGCCCTTATCCTAATCGTATTGCACGGAGGGGACTAGTTGCACACTTTACAAGTTGCATATGTTTAAAGTATCATAAGCGATCGAAACCACATGTAAACAAACACACTATTACGTATCCTAGATATATCGACCGATTACATATAACATGGGAAGCGCAAATTAGAATGAAACACGTGTAGTATATTGGATTGCATTTATAACTATTTTAACATATGAATACTTGTTGGGCTACTGCCTGTGCACGTCACAATATCGTAATAAACAGGGATTGGATCAAAAGTAGGAGTATCCTCATATGAAACAATGATTGGTTGAAAGGTTAAGGTTAGTGCTATTTAAAGGGGTGGCACCCGGGCCTCGGTTTGTCCATAGCATTGAGAAAGGCTGATAGCACAGCCGTAACTAGTTTGCTGCTAATATTTTTGTGCATTTATTTGCATGTTGGTGATTGTTGCTTTTAAATCTATTAGTCCATTGTCCCTGTCACCTGAAGCCGAGGGAGCTGCTATCGGCCAGGAAACAGGGGGACATTTGTGACTTAGTTTTAAATGTTTGGTACACTGTGGTATTTAGGCCGGTATTAACTATACTTATTAAAGGTTAATTTTTAATTATGTTAGACAGGAATGAGTGCTAGTTCAAACCACCTGCTTTCTTTGAGGTTCTCTTACCTCTTTCTCTCTTTACTGTTGTACTTATATTTGCCATGAGTCAGGTTCATGTATTTCCTTTTGCAGAATGTCAGTTTCATATTTGGGAAAGTTAATATTGAGAAATATTACCTTACCTGGGATTTAGTCTTTTTTTCAATTGACTACTTGTTTTAATTTGCGGGCTGTCTTAGGCTCCCAGGTGCGCTAAATGCTACACTTTATTGCGTCATTCATGGTGCGAGAATTTTTTGCTGTGGAAAAGCACGTCCGTTGACGCAAGTTCGTCATTTCCAGCGTCGTAGTTGACGCAGGGGTTCACACAGGGTTGCATTGTTAGTGACGCGAGTGTGTCATTTCCGGACATGGTTGGCGGCAAAACATTTTCTAGTTACGTTGTGCGTCATACTTGGCGCCAACGTAAAAAAAGTTTTAGTGACGTTTCGGGACAGCAACAGTCAACAGAGGAAGGGACTGTTGCTGTCCCGTAACGTCACTAAAACTTCATTAAATCGTTTTTTGTCACTGTTGGAGAAAGTTCAGTGAGTGCTTCTTTTCTACATTGCTACAAATTACCTCTATAGCACCCTGACAAGTTGCAAGTGTTGGTGAGAGTGCATTTACACCATTTTCAGTTAATATATATATTTTTATATATATATCATTTTTTCCTGCCACTGATCACTGCATAAGCATTAGCACTGATCTTGCACAGGAGCACACAGCAGCACTTTATTTTTATTTTTTTTGCTGTCTGCATTTTTTAGGGGTTAATTTAAAAAAAAATTATTAATTTTTTTGTGCCGCACATCACTACTTTAGGCATTGATTTATATTTATTTAATTTTAGATGACTGCTTAGGCATTGATATAAAGGCTCTTCTAAGAGCCATTAACCCCTTCTGTGCGTAGATCACTGCTTTAGGCATTGATTTATATTTATTTAATTTTATTGTAAGACCAAAAGTCTTTTCTAAGAGCCATTAACCCCTTTTGTGCCGTAGATCACTGCTTTAGGTATTGATATCTATATATTTATAATGGCACAGCGTTTTTATAGTGCTGACGAAGCTTATGCCATCCTGGCTTCAGAGTCTGAGGCCTCTGACGCAAGCTCTGATTTTGACCCTGGTCAGTGCTCAGATACATCATCTAGTGAAATAAGTGTATCTAGAAATGTATCTAGCGCTAGTGATGTATCTGTGGCTGCTGAGCCCCCTGCATGAAGGAGACGTGTTGCTCCAGCTGCTGAGGAGTGGCTAGTGCCTAATCTCCAGAGGCCAGATATCCCTCCGTTCACAGAAAATCCTGGCATCAATCTGGATGTCACAGGATTTACCCCCCTTCAATTTATGTAGCTTTTTCTGGGGGATGATGTTTTGGGGAACATTGTCTCCCAAACTAATGTATATGCCCAGCAATTCCATGCTGCTAAACCTCAGTCTTTTTGGGCAAAGCAGCAATGGGCCCCCATTGATGTGCCAGAATTTCAAAAATTCTGGGCACTCACAATGCTGATGGGCATAATCAAGAAGCCATCCATCCGCTCCTACTGGAGCACTAGCCCCATCTGCTGTACTTCCATTTACAGCCAGTCTATGCCTAGGCAAAGGTATGAAATGATACTTCATTTCATGCATTTTAATGACAGCAGCCTTTGCCCCCCTAGGAAGCACCGCCAGTTTGACAGGCTGTACAAGATCCGCCCCCTGATTACCCACTTCACTGCCAGGTTTGTAGAGGCTTATACACCTGAAAAGAATTTCTGCGCGGATGAATCCCTGATGAAGTATAAGGGAAGGCTGGGATTCAAGCAGTATATTCCTTCAAAGCACTCCAGGTATGGAGTGAAGGTGTATAAGCTCTGTGAGAGCGAGAGTGGGTATACTCAAGCCTTCCGGGTGTATGATGGAAAGGATACCCACCTTGACCCTCCAGGTTGCCTAGAACATTCTGGAACTAGTGGCAAGATTATATGGGACCTAATTCAACCCCTAATGAACAAAAGGTACCACTTGTATCTTGATAATGTCTATACAAGTGTCCTTTTGTTCAAGCTACTGCATTGTTTTGATACAGTAGCTTGCAGTACTATCTGTAAGAACCGCATAGGATTCCCAGAGCAACTGTCACGCACCCGGTTATGAAGGGGGGAGACCTTAGCTCTGCGCCAATACTGGGGAGGGGGGAGACTGGGTAGCTCCGCCAAACGGGTCCTGCTTCCTCCCTGCTGACTGCAGCCAGGGAGGCAGCCTGTAGCCACCCCTGATGCCCGACAGCACCAGCAGTCAGGGTCCCACCCTGTGGCAGACTCCAGCTACCCAGACTAGGTAGCTCTGCCAGAGGGTCCTTCCTCTGCCTGAAACATGCTGCTATGTAGCCCAGGAAAGTGATTTTAGCTGGAGCACACCTAAATAACTAGACATATTAGCATTCAGGTGAAACAGGAACTGATTTTATTGAAAACACACACTCCTTTTATACACACATCTCATCTTGATAAGACAAAGGACAATCCCACAATTTTCCCGCCATTCCCGCCCCTCCAGACAGCCCGGCACCTCTATAGGAGCCACAGTCCCACATAATCCCAGCACCTAGGTGTGGCGGTTTCGGGGTGATCCCGGTAGAGCGGTGGCACTTCCAGTTTTATCCCAGAGAGGATTCTCTGAGGCAGTGATTGATACTCTGGTTCAGGCACAGAAACAGGTTACCAGACGTATTCACCATAAGGTGTGGAGGGCTTATCTGTCTTGGTGTGTGGAATGTGGGTTCCCTTGGCACAAAGTGAAGACTCTGCGTATCCTTCAGTTTCTACAGGATTTCTTCGGTTTTGTTGCATAGGAGGTTGTCTTATTTGCAAGATGTTCAGTCATTTGTTCAGGCTATTGCTAGAATTAGGCCTGTTTTCAAACGTATTGCTCCCCCCATGGAGTCTTAATCCTGTTCTTAGAGTTCTTCAACAGGCTCCATTTCAGTCTATGCATTCTATTGATATTAAGTTACTAACTTGGAAAGTGTTGTTTCTGTTAGCTATGCAGTGTCAGAATCGTCTGCCCTCCAGTGTGACGCAACCTTAACTAGTGTTTCATTTGGATAAGACTGTACTTCGGACAAAGATGGGATTTTTACCTAAGGTTTTCTCAACTCACAATATCAATCAAGAAATTATTGTTCCGTTTCTTTGTCCCAATCCTTCTTCCTCTAAGGAGAGGTTGTTACATAATCTGGATGTTGTTAAGAGTTTTAAAGGTTTATCTTCATGCTACCAAGAATTCTATCAGCCAATCGGAATTAAGGTAGAAAAAATCCTATAGGCTGATGCAATCAACCAATAGGATTAGAACAGCCAATAGGATTGAGCTCGCATTCTATTGGCTGTTCCAATCAGCCAATAGGATTGAAGTTCAATCCTATTGGCTGATTGCATCAGCCAATAGGATTTTTCCTACCTTAATTCCGATTGGCTGATAGAATTCTATCAGCCAATTGGAATTGAAGGGACGTCATCTTGGATGACGTCACTTAAAGGAATCTTCATTCGTCGGGTAGTCGTCGGCCAGGAAGGATGCCTTGAATATGGACCCGCTCCGCACTGGATGAATGAAGATAGAAGTTGCCGTCTGGATGAAGACTTCTGCCCATCTGGAGGACCTCTTCTTCCCGGCTTGGATGAAGACTTCTGCACGTCTGGAGGACCACTTCGCCTGGCTTAGTTGAGGACTTCGGCCCGGCTGGGTGAAGACTTCTCAAGGTAGGGTGATCTTCAAGGGGTTAGTGTTAGGTTTTATTAAGGGGGATTGGGTGGGTTTTAGAGTAGGGTTGGGTGTGTGGGTGGTGGGTTTTAGTGTTGAGGGGTATTGTACTTTTTTTACAGGTAAAAGAGCTGATTACTTTGGGGTAATGCCCAGCAAAAGGCCCTTTGAAGGGTTATTTGTAATTTAGTATAGGGTAGGGCTGTTTATTATTTTGGGGGCTTTTTTATTTTATTAGGGGAATTAGATTAGGTGTAATTAGTTTAAAAAAACTTGTAATTATTTTATTATTTTCTGTAATTTAGTGGGGGGTTTTCGCACTTTAGATAATTTTATTCAATTGTAGTTAATTTAGGGAATTAATTTAATTGTAGTGTAGTGTTAGGTGTTATTGTAAGTTAGGTTAGGTTTTATTTTACAGGTAAATTTGTCTTTATTTTAACTAGGTAGCTATTAAATCGTTAATAACTATTTAATAACTATTCTACCTAGTTAAAATAAATACAAAGTTGCCTGTAAAATAAAAATAAATCCTAAGCTAGCTACAATGTAACTATTAGTTATATTGTAGCTATCTTAGGGTTTATTTTATAGGTAAGTATTTAGTTTTAAATAGGAATAATTTAGTTAATTCTAGTAATTTTATTTAGATTTATTTAAATTATATTTAAGTTAGGGGGGTTAGGGTTAGACTTAGGTTTAGGGGTTAAGAACTTTAATATAGTGGTGGCGACGTTGGGGGCGGCAGATTAGGTGTTACTAAGTGTAGGTAGGTGGCGGCGACATTGGGGGCGGCAGAGTAGGGGTTAATAAATAAAATGTAGGGTTCGGCGATTTTGGGGACAGCAGATTAGGGGTTAATACATATAATGTAGGTGGTGGCGGTGTCCGGAGCGGCAGATTAGGGGTTACTAATATAATGTAGGTGTCGGCGATGTCGGGGGCGGCAGATTAGGGGTTAATAAGTGTAAGATTAGGGGTGTTTAGACTCGGGGTTCATGTTAGGGTGTTAGGTGCAGACATAACTTTTATTTCCCCATAGAAATCAATGGGGCGGCGTTAGGAGCTTTACGCTGCTTTTTTGCAGGTGTTAGGTTTTTTTCAGCCGGCTCTCCCCCATTGATTCATATGGGGAAATTGTGCACGAGCACGTTTAGCCAGCTCACCGCTATTGTAAGCATCGCTGGTATTGAGGTGAGATGTGGAGCTAAATTTTGCTCTCCGCTCACTTTTGTGCGGCTAACGCCGGGTTTGTAAAAGCCCGTAATACCAGCATTGTCTGCAAGTGAGCGGTGAGCATAAACGGCTCGTTAGCACCGCACCCCTGTTAACACAAAACTCGTAATCTAGGTGAGTGTAAATAGATAACCATGTCAACCAATGATCCCCCTAATTATTTTTTACAGCTGTGCGGACCTGCTACTGCTCTGAGAAGATTTTTTTTCACACGACCTGGTCACTGGGCAGCACTTTTATATACATACATATATACACACACATATGTATATTTATATATCTATATATATATGTGTGTATATGTATATATATATATATATATATATATTAAATTTTGTTTGCATGGAGTGTTTGGGCAATGGCATACACAGCAAAAATATACTGCAATATTTAAAAGGAGAGGGTCAGGGGTTGAAAAATCCAGGAAGTCAATGTATATGATACCCTTACATAAATAAATGTTTAGCTATTAACCCCTAGTTGGCAGACAGGGCTGAAACACATCACTGACTGCAACTAGCATCACTCTAGCAGCCAAAAGGGTTAAAGTGTAAAAAAGCTAAGCAACACTGAAAAGTATGATATATGTAGGCAGGGTAATGGGCTGACACTAAGGTGAATGACTTACACAGCACCCGTTTATTATCACATATCACTAGCAACACATGGCCAGGGGTTTTACTGCAGTTAATCTCAGTCTGAAGATTTAAGGGAAGAGATACCTGAGAGTTGTGCTGTTCCATTACATGCTGCAAGGGGGGTCAGATGCCGGGCATGCTGCTTCTACAGATCACCAAATAACTTATACTGGTGAAGGTTTTTGTAACTCATTCTCTCCTAGCAGCAGTAATACAGGAAACAGTTAACTACCTCCAAACAACCTGCAGCTGGTGTACACCATGCTGCAGTCACTGAATATGAAGCGGCTCTCCTGAAAGTATACACGGCACACAGGGGAGTTGTAAAAATGTCACCTGTTTACCTCTCACATTGGAAAGTAGCGTGAAAGCAGTTTTGTGGACATAGCTTTCTAAGAGCAACTAGTGCCTAGGATAATTGAGCATTGTCATACGTGTCAAGTGTAAAGTGCTTATCACCTACCCAGGACAGCTTTATCCTGCTGCTCTCACACACTGGTTTCAGTACTCTGGACAGCACTTGAGAGCAGCAGGATAAAGCTGCCCTGGGTAGGTGACAGAGGGTCCCACAGTGCCTTCATTCTCTTCTTGCTAATACAACTCTGACTACTTTGCAGCCCCTCCCCCAATAGCTCAGCCGTAGGACAAACCACAATGTAACTATTTACAGCTTTGAGCTCAACACATGACTGCAGAGATGCAGAGGAGCAAAATATGTTTAGGATTTTCTGACTCCCTCACTGTCTGCTGTTATGCGCGGCCTGTCTTTATCTGTGCGCGGTCCTACACAGATCACTGAGTGCCCTCGCTGCTGCGCACCTTACAGGGAACATTGATGTCAACTTAACTTGTGTATTTTAAACTTCATTCTGTTGACCAGCACCAGGGGTGACCCTATAATCACAGAGTCATCTTCTACCACTCATAGAGAGAAGTACACTCAATAGAGGGAACAGAAACAGAAACTCAAACATGGTCCAAACTCAGGGAGGAAGATTATGAGGCCGGGAAAGTTCCTACATCTGTTGGGTTTTCAGTCTCTTTGGTCTTTGATCCTTGACGGACCATTCAGGTGCGTTTGCACGTAGTTTTAGCTGTGTAGAAGGTTGGGCCCATAAGACATCAGTTGAGAGGCCCCACTGTGTGAGGAGAATGTTACCTTGAGGTAAGGTAGAGACCATGTGTGTCTGGTTGTCTTTTGTTATTATTAGTTTAGTTGGGTACCCCCATCTGTATTTTATGCTTGTCCTGCGTAGTACCAAGGTGACCGGCTGTAATTGTCTTTGTTGTTGTAGAGTATGTTCCGACAAATTGGGCAGAAGCTGGATATCCTTGAACCTGTCCGAAAGCTGTGGTTTTCTGAAGGCAGCCTGCATCACTTTGTCTTTGAATAGAAAACTATGGAAGCAGATAATGACGTCTTTTGGCTTATCCTGTGAGACTGTTCTCGGGCGCAGTGCTCTATGGGCTCTTTCCATGGTAGACGTCATGTCCTCGATAGGGCCCAAAAGTTTACCAAAGAGCTTCTTCAAGTAGCCCAGAAGGTCTGTTGGTTGGACTTCTTTCAGAACCGGACATTGTTTCTGCGGGCTCGATCCTCCACGTTAGCTAGCTTAAATTCCAGCTGGTTTAGCTGTTCAGATAGGGCTTTTGTTTATGCCAAGAGGTTTGTCTAGTCCGTGGCTATGTCATCTTGCTTCCTTTCGAGAGCATCTACTCTCTCACGTATCTCAGAAATATGTTTACGCAGCTCGGCATGGCTTCTCTGTATTTCCTTCATGATGGAACGTGTTTGCAGGGCAAGCGTTTTTGTTTAGAGTGGCTTCAGTAAAGGTTGGGATTGAGTAGAGAGGTGGAGATCAGATTGAGAACCTTCTCCTAGTGACTCCGAGTCACTAAGGTCATCATTTGATCCCTCCTCAGGTTCTTTGGGTGGTTGAGTGAAGTGGTTAAAGATTGTTTTTTTAATGTTCACCGGGGTCTTCGGGTGCCTTCTGGAAGTATGAGGCATTTTCGAGTGAGGTATACACATATAGTGAGTACAAGCTTGTTGGGTATATCTATTAACGTGGTATTAGGTTACTGTTTTAGTTGACAAAAGAGAAATTATCTATACAAATAGAGTGCAATGAAAAGTGGAGCAGGGCTGGGTGGCATCTCCTGGTCTTTATCCCTCCCATGGTAGCCGGTGGGGTGGGCTAAGGGCCCGCTGCAGAGGGTTGAATATGGCAGACGGGTACTCGTACAGGGAGGGAGTAGGTGGGGGTACAGAAGGGTTCAGATCAATGAAGCAAAAGGGGGGATCCAGTACACGGTCAAAAACTCCAGTTGGTGCAGAAAAAAAGCCTTATAGCAACAATTGGAACCTCAGTTTACCCGGAGTGCCATAGCAGATGGCTGATCAGGCCAAGAGACAAGACAAAAAATAGCAGGCACTGCTCAACTAGTGAAAATAAAAAAATACACATTTTATTAGTACAACTAAAAATGGAGAGCTCCCAGACAGGGGACAACACAAAAGGACTGTCTTACGCGTTTCACACCCCCTAGTGGCGTTTAATCATAGACTGCAGGTGCAGTGATGAGGCCACCTATTTATGCAAAGAGCAGCAACAGGTTAACCCCCAACTGACCACAAAAAAGTTTAAAAACATACTTAATGCAAAGTGGAAAATAAAAAAGCAACATTGCTTATACAATATAATAACAGTGATATGCAAAATAGCAAACAACTCGCATGTGTGAATTTATACATATTTGTAAAATTTTTACAATTTATGAACTAATATTTAACACAATGGTCTATAGGCAATGCTAAATACTGGAAGGTCAAAATGTTAATACCCATAATAATATTAGAAAATATAGACAAATATTATGGAATATGCTGAAATTTATGTGAATATAAAACTCAGTCATCAATAAAATAACTGATGTCAAATTCTCTATTGATACCTGAGGGGGTTTTGGTTTGAAGTTTTAAAATCCAAAACAATTCTTTTTTGTCAAGGATTTTGTGTTTGTTCCCCCCTCTAATAGGTACCCGTGCTAAATCTATTATTTGTACCGATATATCTGCTTTATTTGTAAAGTGTATGCCATTGAAATGGCTGGCAACAGCAGATTATTTCACATAATTTTTGACATCCCTAACATGTTCTCCTACTCTTTTTCTTAACACTCTGGATGTTTGTCCTGTATATTGATATTCACATAGGTTGCATGTCAATAAATATACAGCCCATTGGGTACTGCAGTTAGCATAAAAATCTATATAAAAAACTCTGATGTGTTCCTTTTAACCATGCTTGGGGAAAGAGACTGACCCAAGTTTCTAGGTTTTTTAGGAACAAATTTACATTTGTCAACACAAGACTTCAATATGTCATCTCCCAAAAGGACGTGCATATGTTTTTTAAGTATTTTGACAACTGAATCAAATTGTGCGGTATATGCAGAAGTGAACACCACAGAATCTGAAAATTCGTCATTACTTTGTTTTTTCTTAGATTTATGATTAAAACTTAGAGTTTTGACCTGTTGGCGGCATTGTGCTAAAGTATCCTTCTTATAGCCTCTTTGTGCCAATCTGTTTTCAAGCTCCATTGCCTGTTGATCATAGACCCCATCTGATTTGGTGTTGCGTCCGAGTCTAATAAATTGACCCTTAGGTATTGCTGTGACAAGATGTTTAGGGTGTTGTGATGTGGCATGTAGTATAGTGTTCCCTGCCGTTGGTTTTCTGAAAGTTTTTGTACATATTTGATCATCTTCAATGTATAGGGTCAGGTCTAAGAAATTAACTTCTGTACTACTATATGTGCCTGTGAATTTTAACCCCATATTATTATTGTTAAGGTAATGTAGGAATTTGTGGAATGTGGTCATCAATGTATCTTACAAACATGATGACATCCTCATGCCACGAATTCTGTGAGGTGTAAACATTTCCCACCAAGCCACATACAAATTGGCAAACGATGGGGCAAATTTTGCCCCCATCGCCGTGCCACAGATTTGTTGGTAAAACTCTTGATCAAATAAGAAAAAGTTATGAGATAACAGATACCTGAGAATGTCACCAATTAAATGTTTAGTAATATTGTCCATATTTAGCGGCTTTTAGTCTATAGGGTACTACAAGTTGGTTGGCACTTATTCCTAAGGTTGCTATATACCTGGTATGGCCGCAATGAGGGGGCAAGTACCAAGGAGACACCACAGAGTAAAATAAAAAGGCATAACCAATCAATACAACAATGTGATACATGTCTATCTCAACTACAGTATGTGGTCACAAGAGTTGTTAAAAAGTGTGAGGTTTAGGAGAAATATTAACACAAGATCAGAGTAAGAACCTCTCCCACCTCAGGGAATAAGGGGATACGACCCAATGAGAAGAGAAAAAGGGAAGAGGAAGTGACCCACCTAGATGAGCTAGGCGGGAATGGAGGAGGTGAGAGGAGGTCCAAACAAGAAAAAAATTGGGATAGAAGCAACCACAAAAGAGACAAAACCACATGTGATATAAATTAAGATAAACAGCAATACAACATACAGTCTAACATGTTATCAGCTATAACAAACTGTGGAGATTGATGTATACCCAAAACAAACGGTTGTGAGACAAGTGTCTTGAGAGGGTAGGTCCCTCTACTCTTCCAAGAGTCTTAAAAATTAGGGTAGTGGCAGTCTCAGATGGTATGTTATGAGTAGGGAGGATGAACTATTTAGCTAGATTACTAGCCTTACTAGCTTGATCCAAACAGTGTTTCCCTGTTATAAGCAGGTGGGGTGAGGCTCAAGTAAACGTTCCCAATGCAAAGAAGATGGGGGGTTAAAGGTTGTGAGGATGGGAAGCTGGTGTAAACTCAGAATAGTGCTTGGAATTATTAGCCCTCTCTGGGATGTGATGGGTTGTGGGGGGTACTTGGGGCTGAAAAGCTCCCAATGTCACCATGTGTAAGGTAACAGGAGAGGATCTCACCAGACTGTCAATTTTTGTTGCAGGCCTGCTTCCATATCAGGTCAGGGTTCCATGGATCCTTAGAGAGGTGCAGGAATCAGGTCACCCCTGTAGCCAAATGATAACTTTTGAGGCCTAAAAGCCTCCTCAGAGCCAAAGTGGTTGCTTCGGCAGTGAATAGTGGCATCTGAGCTTTAAAGCTGTGTAGTGCGTCCTAGGAGTTTGTTCTACTGCAGGTTTGTTCCGCCTTCTATGAAGGCCTGTAGCGGGTAGATTGTGAGTGCAAAGAGCCAGAGGCTAAAGCTGCCTTACTGGGTCAATCCGGACTTTGGAATCCCCCGGAGCCGACTGGACCAGTGCCTCTTGGTCCGTAAGGACGTCTAGGCCTCTCAGTAACGGTAGGAGGTAGAGGAAAAGATGGCGGCCGTTTGCGCCACTTCTCAGAGACTGAACTCACCACTTCCAGTGTTGCTTCAGTTCCGTGAATCACTTCTGCCACATTCTCTGGAAGCCTCTGGTGAGCAGTCAAAGTTGCAAGTCCAGTTGCTCAAATGTATCAGTCTTTCCGTGCAGCTCTAGGTTGTGATATGGTATCAAAGCTCCAGTGCTGCGTGTCCTCATGGCCAGGTCTCAGATTAACTTCAGGCATGGAAGACCCAGCTCCGGAGCGAAGCCCCGGCCCTCCGGAGCTCAGAAGGGGCACACAATCTCAAATTTGAAGTATGCTGTGGTGGGTTTCAGGCTTTAGGTGCTCGGTCCGTGATCGGGCTCTCAGCTTGCTTTTAAATAGTTTAAAGGGTCAGGGAACCCAAGGAATAAGTTAAAATACGAGAATTACAGTTTGCCTTGTAAGATAATTTTAACTATAACTAAAAATGTCCGTAAAAATCTACTTTTTAGAGCACTATTGTACAGAGCTCTCACAAAGTACGTCTGCTTAGCTTGGCAGTTAGCTCCGCCCCCAGTGCCCCTGTTTTTAATAGGATTGTTAAAAACCGTGCACACATTTGTCAAACTTTACATTCACTTTAAATATAGATATATAGTATAAAGAGGTTCCTCTGCCTCACTCACACAGCCTCTCCCCAGTGCCTTATATACAGATATCTAAAATTCTAGAGAGGATCCCTCTGAATCACACATAGAGTCTCTCCCCAGTTCCTTATATACAGATATATAATAGAATAGAGGTTCCTCTTCCTCAAACATACACAGCCCTCTTCCCTGTACCTTGTATACAGATCAGTGACGTGCGGTGACGTCAGAGGCTGCTGAGGCAGTGGCTAGGATACGCCTTCATTCTTTAGATATCCTTTGTTGAAGAAATAGCAATGCACATGGGTGAGCCAATCACTTGAGGTATCTATGTGCAGCTACCAATCAACAACTACTGAGCATATTTAGATATGATTTTCAACAAAGGATATCAAAAGAATGAAGAAAATTAGATATTAGATATTAGATGTAATTTGGAAAGTTATTTAAAATTGCATGCTCTTTCTAAATCAAGAAAACATATGGGTTTCATGTTCCTTTTAAATGGTGTCTTGGAAAACTGATCAACTTAGTACACATCTGATTTTAGTCTAAAGGATTGTAACAGAAACTCTTGCCAGATAACAAAATGCTTGCTCTGATTATGAGATCTAGAAATCCATGCCCATTAAAATATGTTTAAAACATACTTTTTACTTTAATGCTGCAAATTATGCTTATAGATTCTTTCATTATTCAGTAAATATAAAAATGTCTTAATCCAGTGACGGCTGGTGAAATTTAAAGATGGTGGGGCGCTTGACCCCACCCCTTTAAATAAAGCCACACCATCAGCTGGCACTACCAATTCATTAATTAAATAAATAAAAGGTAGACAGAAACACAGAAAAGCACTCAGGGGGAGAGGGAGAGAGAGACGGTTGAGAGAGATACAGAGGGTTAGAGAGAAAGAGAGACACAATCACACACAGAGGGTTAGAGAGAGAGAAAGAGAGAGAGCGACACACACAATCACACACAGAGGGTTAGAGAGAGAGAAAGAGAGAGAGACACAATCACACGCAGAGGGTTAGAGAGAGAGAAAGAGAGAGAGACACAATCACACACAGAGGGTTAGAGAGAGAGAAAGAGAGAGAGACACAATCACACACAGAGGGTTAGAGAGAGAGAAAGAGAAAGAGAGAGAGACACAATCACACACAGAGGGTTAGAGAGAGAGAAAGAGAGAGGGACACAATCACACACAGAGGGTTAGAGAGAGAGAGAGAAAGTGAGAGAGACACAATCACATATAGAGGGTTAGAGAAAGAGAGACAGAATCATACACAGAGGGTTAGAGAGAGAGAGAGAGACACAATCATACACAGAGGGTGAGAGAGAGAGAGAGAGAGACAATCACACACAGAGGGTTAGAGAGAGAGAAAGAGAGAGAGAGACAATCACATACAGAGGGTTAGAGAAAGAGATACACAATCACACACAGAGGGTTAGAGAGAGAGAAAGAGAGAGAGACACAATCATACACAGAGGGTTAGAGAGAGAGAGAGAGAGAGAGAGAGAGAGAGAGAGAGAGAGAGGGACACAATCACACACAGAGGGTTAGAGAGAGAGAAAGAGAGAGAGACACAATCACACACAAAGGGTTAGAGAAAGAGAGAGAGACACAATCACACACAGAGGGTTAGAGAGAGAGAAAGAGAGACACAATCACACACAGAGGGTTAGAGAGAGAGAGAGAGAGAGAGAGAGACACAATCACACACAGAGGGTTAGAGAGAGAGAAAGAGAGAGGGACACAATTACACACAGAGGGTTAGAGAGAGAGAAAGACACAATCATACACAGAGGGTTAGAGAGAGAGAAAAAGAGAGAGACACAATCACACACAGAGGGTTAGAGAAAGAGAGAGAGAGACAATAACACACAGAGGGTTAGAAAAAGAGAGACACACACACAATCACACACAGAGGGTTAGAGAGACACATAAGGGATGAGAGAGTCAGAGGGGGAGGAAGAGAGACAGAGAGAGAAAGAGACCAAGGGGGAGAACGACACATAAGGAGAGAGATGGATAGATAGAGAGAGAGACACACACACACACACAAGGGGGGGGGAGGGACCACTGCATTTTTAAGTAATAAAATAGCAGAGCTACAGAGAGTTCAGAAAGTGAGACTATAAATTAGTGTGAAGTACAGAAACAAGCTGCTAAGGTGTAAATTTTGAGTAAACAAAATACAAAAACGATCCTTAAACTGCTGTAAAAGAGTAAAAAAAACAAAAAAACACTAAGCCACATTCATTAAATTATCATTTTCACTAACAGAATCCCTTTCAGTAAAATCAAACCGCTAGATTTAGAGTTCTGCGGCCAAAGGGGTGCGTTAGCTATGCGTGCTTTTTTTCTCCTGCACCTTTTAAATACAGCTGGTATTTAGAGTTCACAGAAGGGCTGCGTTAGGCTCCAAAAAGGGAGCGTAGAGCATAATTTACCGCCACTGCAACTCTCAATACCAGCTGTGCTTACGGACGCGGCCAGCTTCAAAAACGTGCTCGTGCACGATTCCCCCATAGGAAACAATGGGGCCGTTTGAGCTGAAAAAAAAACCTAACACCTGCAAAAAAGCAGCGTTCAGCTCCTAACGCAGCCCCATTGTTTCCTATGGGGAAACACTTCCTAAATCTGCATCTAACACCCTAACATGTACCCTGAGTCTAAACACCCCTAACCTTACACTTATTAACCCCTAATCTGCCGCCCCCGCTATCGCTGACCCCTGCATATTTTTTTAACCCCTAATCTGCCACTCCGCACACCGCCGCCACCTACGTTATCCCTATGTACCCCTAATCTGCTGCCCCTAACACCGCCGACCCCTATATTATATTTATTAACCCCTAATCTGCCGCCCCCAACGTCGCCGCCACCTACCTACACTTATTAACCCCTAATCTGCCGACCGGACCTCACCGCTACTATAATAAAGTTATTAACCCCTAATCCGCCTCATTCCCGCCTCAATAACCCTATAATAAATAGTATTAACCCCTAATCTGCCCTCCCTAACATCACCGACACCTAACTTCAAGTATTAACCCCTAATCTGCCGACCGGACTTCACCGCTACTCTATTAAATTTATTAACCCCTAAAGCTAAGTCTAACCCTAACACTAACACCCCCCTAAGTTAAATATAATTTTTATCTAACAAAATAAATTATTTCTTATTAAATAAATTATTCCTATTTAAAGCTAAATACTTACCTGTAAAATAAACCCTAAAATAGCTACAATATAAATTATAATTATATTGTAGCTATTTTAGGATTAATATTTATTTTACAGGCAACTTTGTATTTATTTTACAAAAAGGATGCAAGGTATGTGTAAGCTGTGGATATGTTGAAAAACAGAAAAGCCAACCTCCTGACTGCACTTCTCACCACATATGCAGTCGAATTCGGATAATCCAAAACTACAAAAAGATGGGGGAGGTGGCGCCAAAAAGGCTATCTGACAATTAATTACGGAAGAAATTGAGACAAACTATAAAATTATAGATATAAATAAATGAATAAAGCAAATGGCTGCGAATGTGAATTCCAAAAAATGAACAATTTAATGGCACTTTAAATAATACTCACAATATATGTAAAAATACGCAAAATTACTAAATTAAAACACCGGTGTCAATATTTTAAACTAAAAAGCATACAGGACTATCTCTCTATACAATTCAATCCTCTAAGATAAAAAAGTGTTAATATCGTACAATGCACTAAAAAACACTAAAAATGCAACATACAAATGTGGCATAAATACTTAAGTAATGGTTAAGCAATATATATGATACATGACATACTATGACTTCAAGACTCGGCGGTCTGTATATCTAATCAGCTAATACTCAGATTGAGTTCCAAAATAGAATGAACCATGTTGAATAAGGTCAGTCTTGAGATTAGTGATGTGATCAGTTCCCTTTTAAATACAGGCGGGTTTCTAACCAATCTGCAAAAAAAGAGAAGATTTTCCTTAGATCAGTAGTACAGCCTCTTAAAGCTGACAGTGTCTTATTTGTCTTAAAGATAAAACAGGTCTCAAAGCCTGCTCATTTATCAGCTGTTGCTGGAGATCCTTCCGGTCACCGCTATGGCAAGCTTTAAGATAGTTCTCACTTACCCGGTATTCCGGTGTATGGGGCGGTTACTTTCAGCCACTCGCCTGAAATCCTATTGGACTTTACTGTGTTAGTTATAACAAATTGGGGTAATGTTGTTCCGTTTCTTCTAAGTGTGCACACTTACGTTAGTCTCTGCTCCTACCGTCTGCTCAGTGATGCAAGTTTTCACTAGTACTGGCTTAACGGCCCTGGGAGTCAAGTGGGTCCATGTCTCTTCCAAACAAGCTGGATACTGGTGTGGTTTCTACGCGTTTCAGTTCTCCAGGGAGCCTTTGTCAAGATACCCTCCTCCAGCTGTGCTTACTCGTTTATAGGGTTTTCTTGTTAACCCTATCGTGATTTTCACATTCGTCAATCCAAAATTGTTATTTTATGTTTGTTTTAGTGATCATTAATTCATCACTAATTTTTCTTTTTCTTTTCAACCGGTTTCATTCTCTATATTCTTAATAACAAAAATATCCTCAAAACACTAAAAAATCACATTAATTACATTAATTAATACATACTATATTCTCTTTTTCTATGACAATTTATTTATTTGGTATCCACATAGCCATTTGTTTTATGTATAATTCATATCCAACGACTAAAACACTGTTTATTTAATTTAGATTGTCATAGTGTCTAGAAAATTTATTGAGACACTATTCCGATCAATCTATAAAAATACTGTTATAAAAAACCGGGCTAGATTCGAACCATGGGGGCTTTAATACTTAACCATTCTGCTATAATGGCTCACTAAATAGTTACAAAAATTATGGGAATCAAATAGCTAATCCAGTTTTATCTATATAAAAAGGATAATATTAACTTTTCCTTCATTGGATTCAAACCCTGGAACCTTTCATATGCGAGGTGGATACCTTAGCCACTATGCTGGCTGTGTATTCAATTTTACTTGGTTTGGATGGTAGTCTAGTTGTCTAATTCTCTCTTGTCAATTCTAGACACTTCTCTCATTTTATAATCTATAAAGGGAAAGGTTATCAACCTTCAGTCCCAATTTCTACAACAGGGATGATGGTACAAATTATTTGAAATCTTAGAATTATATAAAATTATATTTTCCCTTACCTAGATTAGTTGGGTTCGAACTCACGACTTTTATATAGGGAAAAAAAAAATTGGGGTAAATGGTGCTTGTATCCACTAGGCCATCTTTCTATTTGTGATTGTAAACTATTTGATAGAAAATATATGATATATAGAATTGGGTCTAGTAATCAAATAGAAAACCGTTATGTAATTGCTTACTTAGATGAAAGAGTTTAGATCCATCTCACTATTTAAACCTTTGGGGTGTAGTGTCCCAAAATTGAAAATGAATTCAGCTTCCTGTTTTAGTAATTTCTTACCAAGATTTCCTCTTTTCCCATCCTGCACTACTTTTTTAACTCCCCCCCAAATTTTTTTTTTGCAATCAGGGAGGTAAGCAAAATACTAATTATTCAGTTAGTAATGGAGGGACTACCAATTATGAGAAATGGGATAAAAAAACAACGTGAGGAACAGACAACAGGTAGACAACAAAGAGAGGACTATAGGGAACAAATATATCCGGGGAGAAATGGATATAGGAACTATAGGAATAACAGGAACCCCCAGAGTTATGTTAATAAGAATAACTACTATACAAATTATAGAAATTATGACCAACACCACCATAATAATTATAGGAGAGATTATCGAAGAGAAGAAATTGGCTATCAGAGAGAAGATAATAGTTTTAGTAATTTCTTACCAAGATTTCCTCTTCTCCCACCCTGCACTACTTTTTTAATTCCCCAAAATTTTAGAGCTTCTTTATTGCCCTTATGGACCTCTTTAAAATGTTTATACAGGACGGTGTCTTCTCTCTCATGCTCTATAGCTAGTAAATGTTCACGTATACGGTCTTTAAGTTTCCGTCCTGTCTGCCCGAAGTATCTTAGGTTACAATTACATTGTAGCATATATATGATATTAATATCTGTACATCTTATAATATTGGTTATTTTTATAACCCTTCCATCTTTCTCAGACTTAACCTGTTTCAGTTTAGTGCTGTGTTTACAGGACTTACACTGGTGACAGGGGAAAAAACCTTCAATTCTTTCTCCTTTTAAAGTTTTATAACCTCTATTGCACATCTTACTGCCACCTTTAAATTCACTGGGGGCTAGTATTGATTTTAAGTTCCTTGCCTTTCTGTAAATGAATCTTGGTTTCCTTCCTAAATTAGGCCCTATTAGAGGATCTTTCAACAAAAGATGCCAATGTTTTTGGACTATTTTTTTAAATTGTTTGTGATGGACCCAATAGGTTGTAATTACTTGTATATCAAGTGTCTCTTTGAACCTTTCTCTTTGGGGTTTCACTTTTTTAAGTAACAGTTCCTCTCTATCAGTATTCTTCACTTCCTTCGCTAAATCTAGGATCTTATTTGTATTATACCCCTTTTGCCCAAATCTTTGTATTAATACTTCAGATTGTTCCTCGAAGTCTACTATGTCCGTACAATTCCTTCTGACTCGCATTAGTTGGCCTTTTGGTATATTTCTTTTCCATTTAATGTGATGGCAACTCGCCGCATCTATGTAATTACCTTGTGCCCATAGCCGTACCTTTTACTTGTAGAAAATATCCACTCTCAAATTTAAAGTAGTTGTTTCCCAGAATGAATTTAATACATTTTATCAAGAATTCGCTTTGTATGTTCGTCATTTCTGGATCCTGTTTTAAGAAGTGTTCTATAGCTTGCACTCCCAGGTCATGTTCTATGTTCGTATAAAGGGAGCTGATGTCACAGGTGACCAGCACGAAGTTATGTTCCCATTTTATATTTCTTAAGACTCTTAAAAAATGTGCAGAGTCTGAAATGTAAGAGGGGAGTTCCTTCACATAGTTCTGTAAGAAGTAATCAATATATTGTGACATATTAGATGTAATCGAATCTATACCCGATATTATGGGGCGTCCTGGTGGTTCTTTAAGATTCTTGTGGATCTTCGGTAAGAAGTAGAAAATAGGGGTTCTGAAGCTTTTAATCAAGAGGAAATTATATTCTGATTCTGTTACCAAGTTTGATAGTTTTGCTTCATCAAGCATTTCTTTTAATTTACAATAATAGTTATCACCCGGGTCACTTAGAAGTTTTTTATATGTGGATGTATCATTCAGCAGTCTATAGGCCTCAATTTTATAATTGGTGCTGTTCATAATCACCAGTCCACCCCCTTTGTCTGCCTGTTTTATAACTATATCATCTCTAGACTGTAATTCTTTTAAAATTGTTTTTTCTTTCAAACTCAAGTTCCACTTTAGATTCTTAGTTTGTTTAACCCCTTAGTGACCAGAGCACTTTTCCATTTGTTGACCGTTTGGGACCAAGGCTATTTTTACATTTCTGCGGTGTTTGTGTTTAGCTGTAATTTTCCTCTTACTCATTTACTGTACCCACACATATTATATAAAGTTTTTCTCGCCATTAAATGGACTTTCTAAAGATACCATTATTTTCATCATATCTTATAATTTACTATTAAAAAAATTATAAAATAAGAGGAAAAAATGAAAAAAAAAAAAAAATATTTCAAACTTTGACCCCCAAAATCTGTTGCACATCTACAACCACCAAAAAACACCCATGCTAAATAGTTTCTAAATTTTGTCCTGAGTTTAGAAATACCCAATGTTTACATGTTCTTTGCTTTTTTTGCAAGTTATAGGGCACTAAATAAAAGTAGCACTTTGCTATTTCCAAACCACTTTTTTTCAAAATTAGCGCTAGTTACATTGGGACACTGATATCTTTCAGGAATCCCTGAATATCCCTTGACATGTATACATATATATATATATTTTTAGAAGACATCCCAAAGTATTGATCTAGGCCCATTTTGGTATATTTCATGCCACCATTTCACCGCCAAATGCGATCAAATAAAAAAAAAATGTTCACTTTTTCACAAATTTTTTCACAAACTTTAGGTTTCTCACTGAAATTATTTACAAACAGCTTGTGCAATTATTGCACAAATGGTTTTAAATGCTTCTCTGGGATCCCCTTTGTTCAGAAATAGCAGACATATATGGCTTTTACGTTGCTTTTTGGTAATTCGAAGGCCGCTAAATGCCACTGTGCACCACACGTGTATTATGCGCAGCAGTGAAGGGGTTAATTAGGGAGCATGTAGGGCGCTTGTAGGGTTAACTTTAGCTTTAGTGTAGTGTAGTAAACAACCCCAAGTATTGATCTAGGCCCATTTTGGTATATTTCATGCCACCATTTCCCCGCCAAATGCGATCAAATTAAAAATTTTTTTAAATATTTCACAATTTTAGGTTTCTCACTGAAATTATTTATAAACAGCTTGTGCAATTATGGCACAAATGGTTGTAAATGCTTCTCTGGGATCCCCTTTGTTCAGAAATAGCAGACATATATGGCTTTGGCGTTGCTTTTTGGTAGTTAGAAGGTCGCTAAATGCCGATGCGCATCACACGTATATTATGTTTAGCAGTGAAGGAGTTAATTAGGTAGCTTGTAGGGAGCTTGCAGGGTTAATTTTAGCTTTAGTGTAGAGATCAGCCTCCCACTAGACACATCCCACCCCCTGATCCCTCCCAAACAGCTCCCTTCCCTCCCCCACCCGACAATTGTCCCCGCCATCTTAAGTACTGGCAGAAAGTCTGCCAGTACTAAAATAAAAGTTTTTTGGGGTTTTTTAGGTTTTTAAAAAAAAAAATTATTCTGCTGTGTAGGACCCCCCTTAGCCCCCAACCTCCCTTATCCCCCCCAAACAGCTCTTTAACCCCCCCCTCTGCCTTTATTGTGCAGCATATTGGGTACTGGCAGCTGTCTGCCAGTACCCAGTTTGAAAAATAATAATGCATTTTAATTTTTTTATTTTATTAAATATGTTCTTTATTTCTGTAGTGTAGCTGCCCCCCTCAACATCCAACCCCCCACCCTCTCCCAGATGCCTTGATGTTAAAATCCCACCCTCCCCAGTCCTCTCTCCCACCCTCCAGATCTACAGCATATTGATGCTGAAACAGATCTCACGTGCACGCGCGCCAGTGCACGCGCACGCACGGCTCTCGTGCACGCGCACGCACCCGCACAAGATCCCTCCCCCCTCCTCCACCAATGACTGCCCACCCGCCTCCCTGGATGAGCTCCCACCCACCAACGATAACGGCCATCGATAGCCGATGCAGAGAGGGCCACAGAGTGGCTCTCTCTGCATCGGATGGCTAAAAACAGTTTGAGGCAATATTGAGGCATCACTGCAATAACATGAAAGCAACTGGAAGCTATCAGGATCGCTTCCACTGCTTTCAAAGACCAACGACGTATGGGGTACGTCCTTGGTCATTAACTGCATTTTTTTGCAGGACGTACCCCATACGTCGTTGGTCGTTAAGGGGTTAATATCAATTTCCTCCAACTCTTGTTTCACCAGTTTCTCAAAGGACTCTATATAGTTTCCTTTCTCTTGTCTTGGGAAAAACTGGGATTTAGGTCTAAAGTTGGTATGAATATATTCTCTTTTTTCGACTGGTTTACTTTCCATAATTGGATTTTTCAGAAAGTACTTCTTTAAAGTTAATTTTCTTACAAATTGGTTAATATTTATGTAATGTTCAAATTTATTCATTACAGAAGTTGGAGCAAAGGATAACCCTCTTTTCAAAACGTCTTCTTGCGTCTTAGTTAATATTAAATTACTGAGTTTGAAGCTTCCACTTATCTCTGTTTTATTGTCTGCTACACTTTGATCATTATTACTCAGCAATTCTCTCTTTCTTCTCCCTCCTCTTCCCCCTCTCTTCTTCTTTTCCCTCTCGGTGGGTCGTGATTTCTGTTCTGACCTACTCCTAAAAAAATCAGCAGAAGTACTAGCTCTAGGGGGTGATTGATCCATTATTTTTAATACATTGAATCGGTTATGTACAGGAACCCTCCAATTTTGCTGTATCTGTTCTCCTTTCCTGTTTGATTCACATGTTTCTGTATCCCTATTGTACCAACCTCGCTCATGTTGTCTACCTTCATTGAAATGTCTATAAAATCTATTATCCTCTCTCTGATAGCCAATTTCTTCTCTTCGATAATCTCTCCTATAATTATTATGGTGGTGTTGGTCATAATTTCTATAATTTGTATAGTAGTTATTCTTATTAACATAACTCTGGGGGTTCCTGTTATTCCTATAGTTCCTATATCCATTTCTCCCCGGATATATTTGTTCCCTATAGTCCTCTCTTTGTTTTCTACCTGTTGTCTGTTCCTCACGTTGTTTTTTTATCCCATTTCTCATAATTGGTAGTCCCTCCATTACTAACTGAATAATTAGTATTTTGCTTACCTCCCTGATTGCACTCTTGTACTTCCATTGTATGTCTCTCTTCTTGTCTATTCTGAGGTCTATTCTCCTTTCTTTTACTAAATAATGTATTTTTCTTTGTGACTATGTTTTGTGTCTCTTTTCCGTGTTCTTCTTCACTACTTTCATCTGTTCTGTAATCGTCTCTATCTCTATTAAACTTTTTCCATTTGTTGTTCAAAAGATCAATATTGAGGTCTCCTAATCTTTTGATGATTTCACCCTCCTTTTCATGACACTTACTATCTTTTTTCTTTGTGTCAAATAATGCTTTTGATTTAGTTAACTCTTCATTGATTTCTTTTAGTGCAATGTTCCTTGCCTTAATTATAATTTTAATCAGATCTGCTGAGGCCTTTTCTAATACCTCAAACCATTCAATTTTTAAATCTGTTTTTAATTCAAAAGTACAGTCTTTTTTTTTAAACGTAATCCCCTAGGTACCATTCCTACTTCTATGTATTTCTCCATAAACTTTAACTCAGTTTTTATTTTCAACTCCTTAGTAAGTAGATCTTCAAGTGTGTTTAGAGTGGTATTCATGTCTATCATTGGGTTTGAAAAAGGGGTTTCTTGTGTATGTTCATTATTTTCCAAAGAAGCATCTATTGCTGATAATAATGAGTCTCTTAACTTAAAAATATACATCCTTATTGGACTTTATATTTCAAATTTGGTTTAGCTTTAAAAGGGGTAAATGACGTCAGATTATATAACTCTATATAATATCCTATCTCAGCTTACACTGGTGAGAAATTAGAAACAAAAAGGATGCAAGGTATGTGTAAGCTGTGGATATGTTGAAAAACAGATAAGCCAACCTCCTGACTGCCCTTCTCACCACATATGCAATCGAATTCGGATAATCCAAAACTACAAAAAGATGGGGGAGGTGGCGCCAAAAAGGCTATCTGACAATTAATTACGGAAGAAATTGAGACAAACTATAAAATTATAGATATAAATAAATGAATAAAGCAAATGGCTGCGAATGTGAATTCCAAAAAATGAACAATTTAATGGCACTTTAAATAATACTCACAATATATGTAAAAATACGCAAAATTACTAAATTAAAACACCGGTGTCAATATTTTAAACTAAAAAGCATACAGGACTATCTCTCTATACAATTCAATCCTCTAAGATAAAAAAGTGTTAATATCGTACAATGCACTAAAAAACACTAAAAATGCAACATACAAATGTGGCATAAATACTTAAGTAATGGTTAAGCAATATATATGATACATGACATACTATGACTTCAAGACTCGGCGGTCTGTATATCTAATCAGCTAATACTCAGATTGAGTTCCAAAATAGAATGAACCGTGTTGAATAAGGTCAGTCTTGAGCTTTGAAAAGATTAGTGATGTGATCAGTTCCCTTTTAAATACAGGCGGGTTTCTAACCAATCTGCAAAAAAAGAGAAGATTTTCCTTAGATCAATAGTACAGCCTCTTAAAGCCGACAGTGTCTTATTTGTTGCTGACAAGTGTCTTAAAGATAAAACAGGTCTCAAAGCCTGCTCATTTATCAGCTGTTGCTGGAGATCCTTCCGGTCACTGCTATGGCAAGCTTTAAGATAGTTCTCACTTACCCGGTATTCCGGTGTATGGGGCGATTACTTTCAGCCACTCGCCTGAAATCCTATTGGACTTTACTGTGTTAGTTGTAACAAACTGGGGTAATGTTGTTCCGTTTCTTCTAAGTGTGCACACTTACGTTAGTCTCTGCTCCTACCGTCTGCTCAGTGATGCAAGTTTTCACTAGTACTGGCTTAACGGTCCTGGGAGTCAAGTGGGTCCGTGTCTCTTCCAAACAAGCTGGATACTGGTGTGGTTTCTACGCGTTTCAGCTCTCCAGGGAGCCTTTGTCAAGATACCCTCCTCCAGCTGTGCTTACTCATTTATAGGGTTTTCTTGTTAACCCTATCATGATTTTCACATTCGTCAATCCGAAATTGTTATTTTATGTTTGTTTTAGTGATCATTAATTCATCACTAATTTTTCTTTTTCTTATCAACCGGTTTCATTCTTTATAATCTTAATAACAAAAATATCATCAAAACACTAAAAAAATCACATTAATTACATTAATTAATACATACTATATTCTCTTTTTCTATGACAATTTATTTATTTGGTATCCACATAGCCATTTGTTTTATGTATAATTCATATCCAACGACTAAAAAACTGTTTATTTAATTTAGATTTTCATAGTGTCTAGAAAATTTATTGAGACACTATTCCAATCAATCTACAACAATACTGTTATAAAAAATCGGGCTAGATTCGAACCGGTGACCTTGGTCGTGGGGGCTTTAATACTTAAACATTCTGCTATAATGGCTCACTAAATAGTTACAAAAATTATAGGAATCAAATAGCTAATCCAGTTTTATCTATATAAAAAGGATAATATTAACTTTTCCTTCATTGGATTCGAACCCTGGAACCTTTCATATGCGAGGTGGATACCTTAGCCACTATGCTGGCTGTGTATTCAATTTTACTTGGTTTGGATGGTAGTCTAGTTGTCTAATTCTCTCTTGTCAATTCTAGACACTTCTCTCATTTTATAATCTATAAAGGGAAAGGTTATCAACCTTCAGTCCCAATTTCTACAACAGGGATGATGGTACAAATTATTTGAAATCTTAGAATTATATAAAATTATATTTTCCCTTACCTAGATTAGTTGGGTTCAAACTCATGACTTTTATATAGGGAAAAAAAATTGGGGTAAATGGTGCTTGTATCCACAAGGCCATCTTTCTATTTGTGATTGTAAACTATTTGATAGAAAATATATGATATATAGAATTGGGTCTAGTAATCAAATAGAAAACCGTTATGTAATTGCTTACTTAGATGAAAGAGTTTAGATCCATCTCACTATTTAAACCTTTGGGGTGTAGTGTCCCAAAATTGAAAATGAATTCAGCTTCCTGTTTTAGTAATTTCTTACCAAGATTTCCTCTTCTCCCATCCTGCACTACTTTTTTAACTCCCCCAAAAAAATTTTCTTTCATGTAATTAGCAAGAGTCCATGAGCTAGTGACGTATGGGATATACATTCCTACCAGGAGGGGCAAAGTTTCCCAAACCTTAAAATGCCTATAAATACACCCCTCACCACACCCACAATTCAGTTTTACAAACTTTGCCTCCGATGGAGGTGGTGAAGTAAGTTTGTGCTAGATTCTACGTTGATATGCGCTCCGCAGCAAGTTGGAGCCCGGTTTTCCTCTCAGCGTGCAGTGAATGTCAGAGGGATGTGAGGAGAGTATTGCCTATTTGAATGCAGTGATCTCCTTCTACGGGGTCTATTTCATAGGTTCTCTGTTATCGGTCGTAGAGATTCATCTCTTACCTCCCTTTTCAGATCGACGATATACTCTTATATATACCA
The DNA here is from genome assembly GCF_027579735.1 of Bombina bombina. Lineage (NCBI taxonomy): Eukaryota > Metazoa > Chordata > Amphibia > Anura > Bombinatoridae > Bombina > Bombina bombina. The sequence goes on from NC_069502.1 coordinate 875,159,439, forward strand.
TTACCTCTGCTGATTCTCGTTTCAGTACTGGTTTGGCTTTCTACAAACATGTAGATGAGTGTCCTGGGGTAAGTAAATCTTATTTTCTGTGACACTCTAAGCTATGGTTGGGCACTTTGTTTATAAAGTTCTAAATATATGTATTCAAACATTTATTTGCCTTGACTCAGAATGTTCAACATTCCTTATTTTTCAGACAGTCAGTTTCATATTTGGGATAAATGCATTTGTTTCAATCATTTTTTCTTACCTTAAAAAATTTGACTTTTTCCCTGTGGGCTGTTAGGCTCGCGGGGGCAGAAAATGCTTCATTTTATTGCGTCATTCTTGGCGCGGACTTTTTTGGCGCAAAATTTTTTTTCTGTTTCCGGCGTCATACATGTCGCCGGAAGTTGCGTCATTTTTTGACGTTTTTTTGCGTCAAAAATGTCGGCGTTCCGGATGTGGCGTCATTTTTGGCGCCAAAAGCATTTAGGCGCCAAATAATGTGGGCGTCTTTTTTGGCGCTAAAATATATGGGCGTCACTTTTGTCTCCACATTATTTAAGTCACATTATTTATTGCTTCTGGTTGCTAGAAGCTTGTTCACTGGCATTTTTTTCCCATTCCTGAAACTGTCATTTAAGGAATTTGATCAATTTTGCTTTATATGTTGTTTTTTTCTTTTACATATTGCAAGATGTTCCACGTTGCAACTGAGTCAGAAGATACTTCAGGAAAATCACTGCCCAGTGCTGGAGCTACCAAGCTAAGTGTATCTGCTATAAACTTTTGGTATCTGTTTTTCTGTTGTTTGTATTGCACGTCATGTCAAACTTATTAATGCAGATAAAATTTCCTTTAGTACTGTTACATTACCTGTTGCTGTTCCGTCAACATCTAATTTTCAGAGTGTTCCTGATAACATAAGAGATTTTATTTTTTCAAATCCATTAAGAAGGCTATGTCTGTTATTTCTCCTTCTAGTATACATCAAAGTCTTTTAAAACTTCTCTTTTTTCAGATGAATTTTTAAATGAACATCATCATTCTGATACTGATAATGGTTCTTCTGGTTCAGAGGTTTCTGTCTCAGAGGTTGATGCTGATAAATCTTTGTATTTGTTCAAGATGGAATTTATTCGTTCTTTACTTAAAGAAGTATTATTTGCATTAGAAATAGAGGATTCTGGTCCTCTTGATACTAAATGTAAATGTTTAAATAAGGTTTTTAAATCTCCTGTAGTTATTCCAGAAGTGTTTTATCTCCCTGATGCTATTTCTGAAGTAATTTCCAGGGAATGGAATAATTTGGGTAATTTATTTACTCCTTCTAGACGTTTAAGCTATTATATCCTGTGCCATCTGACAGATTAGAGTTTTTTGGGACAAAAATCCCTAAGGTTATGGGGCTGTCTCTACTCCTGCTAATGTACTACTATTCCTACGGCAGATAGTACTTCATTTAAGGATCCTTTAGATAGGAAAATTGAATCCTTTCTAAGAAAAGCTTACTTATGTTCAGGTAATCTTCTTAGACCTGCTATATTTTTAGCGGATGTTGCTGCAGCTTCAACTTTTTGGTTAGAAGCTTTAGCGCAACAAGTAACAGATCATAATTTTATAGCATTATTATTATTCTATAACATGCTAATCATTTTATTGGTGATACCATCTTTTGATATCATTAGAGTTGATGTCAGGTATATGTCTCTAGCTATTTTAGCTAGAAAAGCTTTATGGATTAAACTTGGAATGCTGATATGTCTTCTAAGTCAACTTTGCTTTCCCTTTCTTTCCAGGGTAAATAATCATTTTCATTCCTTTCCTCACAACAAGGAACAAAAGCCTGATCCTTCATCCTCAGGAGCGGTATCAGTTTGGAAACTATTTCCAGTTTGGAATATATCCAAGCCTTATAGAAACCTATAGCCAGCTACCTATGAAGGTGCGGCCCTTATTCCAGCTCAGCTGGTATGGGGCAGATTACGTTTTCTTCAAAGAAATTTGGATCAATTCCGTTCTCAATCTCTGGTTTTAGAACATTGTTTCAGAAAGGTACAGAATTGGCTTCAAGTTAAGGCCTCCTGCTAAGAGATTTTTTTCTTTCCCGTGTCCCAGTTAACACAGCAAAGGCTCAGCATTTCTGAAATGTGTTTCAGATCTAGAGTTGGCTGGAGTATTTATGCCAGTTCCAGTTCTGGAACAGGGGCTGGGGTTTTATTTTATCTCTTCATTGTACCAAAGAAGGTCAATTCCTTCAGACCAGTTCCGGATCTATCATTATTGAATCGTTATGTTAGGATACCAACATTCAAGATGGTTACTGTAGGACTATCCTGCCTTTTGTTTAGCAAGGGCATTATATGTCTACAATAGATTTACAGGATGTGTATCTGCATATTCCGATTCATCCAGATCACTTTTAGTGTCTGAGATTCTCTTTTTAGACAAGCATTACCAGTTTTTTGGCTCTACCGTTTGGCCTAGCCTCAGTTCCAAGAATTTTTTTCTAAGGTTCTCGGTGCCCTTCTTTCTGTAATCAGAGAACAGGGTTTTGGTATTTCCTTATTTGGACGATATCTTGGTACTTGCTCAGTCTTCTCATTTTCGAAGAATCTCATACGAATCGACTTGTGTTGTTTCTTCAAGTTCATGGTTGGAGGATCAATTTACCAATCAATTCATTGATTCCTCAGACAAGGGTAACCTTTTTAGGTTTCTAGATAGATTCAGTGTCTATGACTCTGTCCTTGTCAGACAAGAGAAGTTTAACATTGATATCAGCTTGTCAAAACCTTCAGTCACAATCATTCCCTTTGGTAGCCTTATGCATGGAAATGTTGGGTCTTAGGACTGCCGCATCAGATGCGATCTCCTTTGCTCGTTTTCACATGCGACCTCTTCAGCTCTGTATGCTGAACCAATGGTGCAGGGATTACTCAAAGATATCTCAATTAATATCTTTAAACCGATTTTACGACACTCTCTGACATGGTGGACAGATCACCATCGTTTAGTTCAGGGGGCTTCTTGTTCTTCCGACCTGGACTATAATCTCAACAGATGCAAGTCTTACAGGTTGGGGAGCTGTGTGGGGGTATCTGACGGCACAAGGGGTTTGGGAATCTCAGGAGGTGAGATTTCCGATCAATATTTTGGAACTCCGTGCAATTTTCAGAGCTCTTCAGTCTTGGCCTCTTCTGAAGAGAGAGTTGTTCATTTGTTTTCAGATAGACAATGTCACAACTGTGGCATACATCAATCATCAAGGAGGGACTCACAGTCCTCTGGCTATGAAAGAAGTATCTCGAATTTTGGTTTGGGCGGAATCCAGCTCCTGTCTAATCTCTGCGGTTCATATCCCAGGTATGGACAATTGGAAAGCGGATTATCTCAGTCGCCAAACGTTGCATCCGGGCGAATGGTCTCTTCACCCAGAGGTATTTCTTCAGATAATTCAAATGTGGGAACTTCCAGAAATAGATCTGATGGCTTCTCATCTAAACAAGAAACTTCCCAGGTATCTGTCCAGATCCCGGGATCCTCAGGCGGAGGCAGTGGATGCATTATCACTTCCTTGGAAGTATCATCCTGCCTATATCTTTCCGCCTCTAGTTCTTCTTCCAAGAGTAATCTCCAAGATTCTGAAGGAATGCTCGTTTGTTCTGCTGGTAGCTCCGGCATGGCCTCACAGGTTTTGGTATGCGGATCTTGTCCGGATGGCCTCTTGCCAACCGTGGACTCTTCCGTTAAGACCAGACCTTCTGTCTCAAGGTCCTTTTTTCCATCAGGATCTGAAATCCTTAAATTTAAAGGTATGGAGATTGAACGCTTGATTCTTGGTCAAAGAGGTTTCTCTGACTCTGTGATTAATACTATGTTTCAGGCTCGTAAATCTGTATCCAGAGAGATATATTATAGAGTCTGGAAGACTTATATTTCTTGGTGTCTTTCTCATCATTTTTCTTGGCATTCTTTTAGAATACCGAGAATATTACAGTTTCTTCAGGATGGTTTAGATAAGGGTTTGTCCGCAAGTTCCTTGAAAGGACAAATCTCTGCTCTTTCTGTTCTTTTTCACAGAAAGATTGCTATTCTTCCTGATATTCATTGTTTTGTACAAGCTTTGGTTCGTATAAAGCCTGTCATTAAGTCAATTTCTCCTCCTTGGAGTTTGAATTTGGTTCTGGGGGCTCTTCAAGCTCCTCCATTTGAACCTATGCATTCATTGGACATTAAATTACTTTCTTGGAAAGTTTTGTTCCTTTTGGCCATCTCTTCTGCCAGAAGAGTTTCTGAATTATCTGCTCTTTCTTGTGAGTCTCCTTTTTTGATTTTTCATCAGGATAAGGCGGTGTTGCGAACTTCTTTTGAATTTTTACCTAAGTTGTGAATTCCAACAACATTAGTAGAGACATTGTGGTTCCTTCATTATGTCCTAATCCTAAGAATTCTAAGGAGAAATCGTTGCATTCTTTGGATATTGTTAGAGCTTTGAAATATTATGTTGAAGCTACTAAGTCTTTCCGAAAGACTTCTAGTTTATTTGTTATCTTTTCCGGTTCTAGAAAGGCCAGAAAACTTCTGCCATTTCTTTGGCATCTTGGTTGAAATCTTTAATTCATCTTGCCTATGTTGAGTCGGGTAAAACTCTGCCTCAGAGGATTACAGCTAATTCTACTAGGTCAGTTTCTACTTCCTGGGCGTTTAGGAATGAAGCTTCGGTTGATCAGATTTGCAAAGCGGCAACTTGGTCCTCTTTGCATACTTTTACCAAATTCTACCATTTTGATGTATTTTCTTCTTCTGAAGCAGTTTTTGGTAGAAAAGTACTTCAGGCAGCGGTTTCAGTTTGAATCTTCTGCTTATGTTTTTCATTAAACTTTATTTTGGGTGTGGATTATTTTCAGCAGGAATTGGCTGTCTTTATTTTATCCCTCCCTCTCTAGTGACTCTTGTGTGGAAAGATCCACATCTTGGGTAGTCATTATCCCATACGTCACTAGCTCATGGACTCTTGCTAATTACATGAAAGAAAACATAATTTATGTAAGAACTTACCTGATAAATTCATTTCTTTCATATTAGCAAGAGTCCATGAGGCCCGCCCTTTTTTGTGGGGGTTATGATTTTTTTGTATAAAGCACAATTATTCCAATTCCTTATTTTATATGCTTTCGCACTTTTTTCTTATCACCCCACTTCTTGGCTATTCGTTAAACTGAATTGTGGGTTTGGTGAGGGGTGTATTTATAGGCATTTTAAGGTTTGGGAAACTTTGCCCCTCCTGGTAGGAATGTATATCCCATACGTCACTAGCTCATGGACTCTTGCTAATATGAAAGAAATGAATTTATCAGGTAAGTTCTTACATAAATTATGTTTTTTTTGCAATCAGGGAGGTAAGCAAAATACTAATTATTCAGTTAGTAATGGAGGGACTACCAATTATGAGAAATGGGATAAAAAAACAACGTGAGGAACAGACAACAGGTAGACAACAAAGAGAGGACTATAGGGAACAAATATATCCGGGGAGAAATGGATATAGGAACTATAGGAATAACAGGAACCCCCAGAGTTATGTTAATAAGAATAACTACTATACAAATTATAGAAATTATGACCAACACCACCATAATAAATATAGGAGAGATTATCGAAGAGAAGAAATTGGCTATCAGAGAGAAGATAATAGATTTTATAGACATTTCAATGAAGGTAGACAACATGAGCGAGGTTGGTACAATAGGGATACAGAAACATGTGAATCAAACAGGAAAGGAGAACAGATACAGCAAAATTGGAGGGTTCCTGTACATAACCGATTCAATGTATTAAAAATAATGGATCAATCACCCCCTAGAGCTAGTACTTCTGCTGATTTTTTAGGAGTAGGTCAGAACAGAAATCACGACCCACCGAGAGGGAAAAGAAGAAGAGAGGGGGAAGAGGAGGGGGAAGAAAGAGAGAATTGATGAGTACTAATGAAGATAATGATCAAAGTGTAGCAGACAATAAAAACAGAATTTATGTTTACCTGATAAATTACTTTCTCCAACGGTGTGTCCGGTCCACGGCGTCATCCTTACTTGTGGGATATTCTCTTCCCCAACAGGAAATGGCAAAGAGCCCAGCAAAGCTGGTCACATGATCCCTCCTAGGCTCCGCCTACCCCAGTCATTCGACCGACGTTAAGGAGGAATATTTGCATAGGAGAAACCATATGATACCGTGGTGACTGTAGTTAAAGAAAATAAATTATCAGACCTGATTAAAAAAACCAGGGCGGGCCGTGGACCGGACACACCGTTGGAGAAAGTAATTTATCAGGTAAACATAAATTCTGTTTTCTCCAACATAGGTGTGTCCGGTCCACGGCGTCATCCTTACTTGTGGGAACCAATACCAAAGCTTTAGGACACGGATGAAGGGAGGGAGCAAATCAGGTCACCTAAAAGGAAGGCACCACGGCTTGCAAAACCTTTCTCCCAAAAATAGCCTCAGAAGAAGCAAAAGTATCAAACTTGTAAAATTTGGTAAAAGTGTGCAGTGAAGACCAAGTCGCTGCCCTACATATCTGATCAACAGAAGCCTCGTTCTTGAAGGCCCATGTGGAAGCCACAGCCCTAGTGGAAGGAGCTGTGATCCTTTCAGGAGGCTGCCGTCCGGCAGTCTCGTAAGCCAATCTGATGATGCTTTTAATCCAAAAAGAGAGAGAGGTAGAAGTTGCTTTTTGACCTCTCCTTTTACCAGAATAAACAACAAACAAGGAAGATGTTTGTCTAAAATCCTTTGTAGCATCTAAATAGAATTTTAGAGCGCGAACAACATCCAAATTGTGCAACAAACGTTCCTTCTTCGAAACTGGTTTCGGACACAGAGAAGGCACGACTATCTCCTGGTTAATGTTTTTGTTAGAAACAACTTTTGGAAGAAAACCAGGTTAGTACGTAAAACCACCGTATCTGCATGGAACACCAGATAAGGAGGAGAACACTGCAGAGCAGATAATTCTGAAACTCTTCTAGCAGAAGAAATTGCAACCAAAAACAAAACTTTCCAAGATAATAACTTAATATCAACGGAATGTAAGGGTTCAAACGGAACCCCCTGAAGAACTGAAAGAACTAAGTTGAGACTCCAAGGAGGAGTCAAAGGTTTGTAAACAGGCTTGATTCTAACCAGAGCCTGAACAAAGGCTTGAACATCTGGCACAGCTGCCAGCTTTTTGTGAAGTAACACAGACAAGGCAGAAATCTGTCCCATCAAGGAACTTGCAGATAATCCTTTTTCCAATCCTTCTCGAAGGAAGGATAGACTCTTAGGAATCTTAACCTTGTCCCAAGGGAATCCTTTAGATTCACACCAACAGATATATTTTTTCCAAATTTTGTGGTAAATTTTTCTAGTTACAGGCTTTCTGGCCTGAACAAGAGTATCAATAACAGAATCTGAGAACCCTCGCTTTGATAAGATCAAGCGTTCAATCTCCAAGCAGTCAGCTGGAGTGGGACCAGATTCGGATGTTCGAACGGACCTTGAACAAGAAGGTCTCGTCTCAAAGGTAGCTTCCATGGTGGAGCCGATGACATATTCACCAGATCTGCATACCAAGTCCTGCGTGGCCACGCAGGAGCTATCAAGATCACCGACGCCCTCTCCTGATTGATCCTGGCTACCAGCCTGGGGATGAGAGGAAACGGCGGGAATACATAGGCTAGTTTGAAGGTCCAAGGTGCTACTAGTGCATCTACCAGAGTCGCCTTGGGATCCCTGGATCTGGACCCGTAGCAAGGAACCTTGAAGTTCTGACGAGAGGCCATCAGATCCATGTCTGGAATGCCCCACAGTTGAGTGATTTGGGCAAAGATTTCCGGATGGAGTTCCCACTCCCCCGGATGCAATGTCTGACGACTCAGAAAATCCGCTTCCCAATTTTCCACTCCTGGGATGTGGATTGCAGACAGGTGGCAGGAGCGAGTCTCCGCCCATTGAATGATTCTGGTCACTTCTTCCATCACCAGGGAACTCCTTGTTCCCCCCAGATGGTTGATGTACGCAACAGTCGTCATGTTGTCTGATTGAAACCGTATGAACTTGGCCCTCGCTAGCTGAGGCCAAGCCTTGAGAGCATTGAATATCGCTCTCAGTTCCAGAATATTTATCGGTAGAAGAGATTCTTCCCGAGACCAAAGACCCTGAGCTTTCAGGGATCCCCAGACCGCGCCCCAGCCCATCAGACTGGCGTCGGTCGTGACAATGACCCACTCTGGTCTGCGGGAGGTCACCCCTTGTGACAGGTTGTCCAGGGACAGCCACCAACGGAGTGAGTCTCTGGTCCTCTGATTTACTTGTATCTTCGGAGACAAGTCTGTATAGTCCCCATTCCACTGACTGAGCATACACAGTTGTAATGGTCTTAGATGAATGCGCGCAAAAGGAACTATGTCCATTGCCGCTACCATCAAACCTATCACTTCCATGCACTGCGCTATGGAAGGAAGAGGAACGGAATGAAGTATCCGACAAGAGTTTAGAAGTTTTGTTTTTCTGGTCTCTGTCAGAAAAATCCTCATTTCTAAGGAGTCTATTATTGTTCCCAAGAAGGGAACTCTTGTCGACGGAGATAGAGAACTCTTTTCCACGTTCACTTTCCATCCGTGAGATCTGAGAAAGGCCAGGACTATGTCCGTGTGAGCCTTTGCTTGAGGAAGGGACGACGCTTGAATCAGAATGTCGTCCAAGTAAGGTACTACAGTAATGCCCCTTGGTCTTAGCACCGCCAGCAGGGACCCTAGTACCTTTGAGAAAATCCTTGGAGCAGTGGCTAATCCGAAAGGAAGCGCCACGAACTGGTAATGCTTGTCCAGGAATGCGAACCTTAGGAACCGATGATGTTCCTTGTGGACAGGAATATGTAGATACGCATCCTTTAAATCCACCGTGGTCAAGAATTGACCTTCCTGGATGGAAGGATTGTTCGAATGGTTTCCATTTTGGACGATGGAACCTTGAGAAACTTGTTTAGGATCTTGAGATCTAAGATTGGTCTGAACGTTCCCACTTTTTTGGGAACTACGAACAGATTGGAGTAGAACCCCATCCCTCGTTCTCTTAATGGAACAGGATGAATCACTTCCAGAAGATAACCTTGGGAGACTATTTCTAGCGCCCAAGGATCCAGAACATCTCTTGCCCAAGCCTGAGTGAAGAGAGAGAGTCTGCCCCCCACCAAATCCGGTCCCGGATCGGGGGCCCGCATCTCATGCTGTCTTGGGAGCAGTGGCAGGTTTCTTGGCCTGCTTTCCTTTGTTCCAGCCTTGCATAGGTCTCCAGGCTGGATTGGCTTGAGAAGTATTACCCTCCTGCTTAGAGGACGTAGCACTTGGGGCTGGTCCGTTTCTGCGAAAGGGACGAAAATTAGGTTTATTTTTGGCCTTGAAAGACCTATCCTGAGGAAGGGCGTGGCCCTTGCCCCCAGTGATATCAGAGATAATCTCTTTCAAGTCAGGGCCAAACAGTGTTTTCCCCTTGAAAGGAATGTCAAGCAATTTGTTCTTGGAAGACGCATCCGCTGACCAAGATTTTAACCAAAGCGCTCTGCGCGCCACAATAGCAAACCCAGAATTTTTCGCCGCTAACCTAGCCAATTGCAAGGTGGCGTCTAGGGTGAAAGAATTAGCCAATTTAAGAGCACGAATTCTGTCCATAATCTCCTCATAAGAAGAATTACTAATAATCGCCTTTTCTAGCTCATCGAACCAGAAACACGCGGCTGTAGTGACAGGGACAATGCATGCAATTGGTTGTAGAAGGTAACCTTGCTGAACAAACATCTTTTTTAGCAAACCTTCTAATTTTTTATCCATAGGATCTTGGAAAGCACAACTATCTTCTATGGGTATAGTGGCGCGCTTGTTTAGAGTAGAAACCGCCCCCTCGACCTTGGGGACTGTCTGCCATAAGTCCTTTCTGGGGTCGACTATAGGAAACAATTTTTTAAATATGGGGGGAGGTACGAAAGGTATACCGGGCCTGTCCCATTCTTTATTAACAATGTACGCCACCCGCTTGGATATAGGAAAAGCTTCGGGGGGCCCCGGGGCCTCTAGGAACTTGTCCATTTTACATAGTGTTTCTGGAATGACCAGATAATCACAATCATCCAAATTGGATAACACCTCCTTAAGTAGAGCGCGGAAATGTTCCAACTTAAATTTGAAAGTAATCACATCAGGTTCAGCTTGTTGAGAAATTTTTCCTGAATCTGAAATTTCTCCCTCAGACAAAACCTCCCTGGCCCCCTCAGACTGGTGTAGGGGCCCTTCAGAAACAATATCATCAGCGTCCTCATGCTCTTCAGTATTTTCTAAAACAGAGCAGTCGCGCTTTCGCTGATAAGTGGGCATATTGGCTAAAATGTTTTTGATAGAATTATCCATTACAGCCGTTAATTGTTGCATAGTAAGGAGTATTGGCGCGCTAGATGTACTAGGGGCCTCCTGTATGGGCAAGACTGGTGTAGACGAAGGAGGGGATGATGCAGTACCATGCTTACTCCCCTCACTTGAGGAATCATCTTGGGCATCATTTTTACTAAATTTTTTATGACATAAATCACATCTATTTAAATGAGAAGGAACCTTGGCTTCCCCACAGTCAGAACACAATCTATCTGGTAGTTCAGACATGTTAAACAGGCATAAACTTGATAACAAAGCACAAAAAACGTTTTAAAATAAAACCGTTACTGTCACTTTAAATTTTAAACTGAACACACTTTATTACTGCAATTGCGAAAAAGTATGAAGGAATTGTTCAAAATTCACCAAAATTTCACCACAGTGTCTTAAAGCCTTAAAAGTATTGCACACCAAATTTGGAAGCTTTAACCCTTAAAATAACGGAACCGGAGCCGTTTTTATATTTAACCCCTTTACAGTCCCTGGAATCTGCTTTGCTGAGACCCAACCAAGCCCAAAGGGGAATACGATACCAAATGATGCCTTCAGAAAGACTTTTCTATGTATCAGAGCTCCACACACATGCAGCTGCATGCCATGCTGTTCTCAAAAACAAGTGCGCCATACCGGCGCGAAAATGAGGCTCTGACTATGATTAGGGAAAGCCCCTATAGAATAAAGTGTCTAAAACAGTGCCTGCCGATATTATTTTACAAAAAATACCCAGATTAAATGATTCCTCAAGGCTAAATATGTATAAATATGATCGATTTAGCCCAGAAAATGTCTACAGTCTTAATAAACCCTTGTGAAGCCCTTATTTACTGTCTGAATAAAAATGGCTCACCGGATCCCATAGGGAAAATGACAGCTTCCAGCATTACATCGTCTTGTTAGAATGTGTCATACCTCAAGCAGCAAAAGACTGCTCACTGTTCCCCCAACTGAAGTTAATTCCTCTCAACAGTCCTGTGTGGAACAGCCATGGATTTTAGTAACGGTTGCTAAAATCATTTTCCTCATACAAACAGAAATCTTCATCTCTTTTCTGTTTCAGAGTAAATAGTACATACCAGCACTATTTTAAAATAACAAACTCTTGATTGAATAATAAAAACTACAGTTAAACACTAAAAAACTCTAAGCCATCTCCGTGGAGATGTTGCCTGTACAACGGCAAAGAGAATGACTGGGGTAGGCGGAGCCTAGGAGGGATCATGTGACCAGCTTTGCTGGGCTCTTTGCCATTTCCTGTTGGGGAAGAGAATATCCCACAAGTAAGGATGACGCCGTGGACCGGACACACCTATGTTGGAGAAACAGAGATAAGTGGAATCTTCAACCTCAGTAATTTAATATTGACTAAGACGCAAGAAGACGTTTTGAAAAGAGGGTTATCCTTTGCTCCAACTTCTGTAATGAATAAATTTGAACATTACATAAATATTAACCAATTTGTAAGAAAATTAACTTTAAAGAAGTACTTTCTGAAAAATCCAATTATGGAAAGTAAACTAGTTGAAAAAAGAGAATATATTCATACCAACTTTAGACCTAAATCCCAGTTTTTCCCAAGACAAGAGAAAGGAAACTATATAGAGTCCTTTGAGAAACTGGTGAAACAAGAGTTGGAGGAAATTGATATTAAACAAACTAAGAATCTAAAGTGGAACTTGAGTTTGAAAGAAAAAACAATTTTAAAGAATTACAGTCTAGAGATGATACAGTTTCAAAGCAGGCAGACAAAGGGGGTGGACTGGTGATTATGAACAGCACCAATTATAAAAATTGAGGCCTATAGACTGCTGAATGATACATCCACATATAAAAAACTTCTAAGTGACCCGGGTGATAACTATTATTGTAAATTAAAAGAAATGCTTGATCAAGCAAAACTATCAAACTTGGTAACAGAATCAGAATATAATTTCCTCTTGATTAAAAGCTTCAGAATCCCTATTTTCTACTTCTTACCGAAGATCCACAAGAATCTTAAAGAACCACCAGGACGCCCCATAATATCGGGTATAGATTCGATTACATCTAATATGTCACAATATATTGATTACTTCTTACAGAACTATGTGAAGGAACTCCCCTCTTACATTTCAGACTCTGCGCATTTTTTAAGAGTCTTAAGAAATATAAAATGGGAACATAACTTCGTGCTGGTCACCTGTGACGTCAGCTCCCTTTATACGAACATAGAACATGACCTGGGAGTACAAGCTATAGAACACTTCTTAAAACAGGATCCAGAAATGTCAAACATACAAAGCGAATTCTTGATAAAATGTATTAAATTCATTCTGGGAAACAACTACTTTAAATTTGAGAGTGGATATTTTCTACAAGTAAAAGGTACGGCTATGGGCACAAGGTTCGCACCCAGCTATGCTAATTTATTCATGGGGATTTTTGAAAGAGAAGTCCTCGACCAGTCCCCATGGGGTGCGAACCTTGTGCTCTATAGACGATTTGTTTTTTATATGGAGGGGTGACACAGAGTTACTAGATTTGTTCATTGACACTAACAGATTTGGTTTAAAATTCACTTATGAATTTAGCAATCAGAAAATTAATTATTTAGATATAGAGATAGAGATAAAGAATGATGAAATAAAAACAAAGACTTTTTTCAAAAAAGTCGACTCTAATAATTACATAGATGCGGCGAGTTGCCATCACATTAAATGGAAAAGAAATATACCAAAAGGCCAACTAATGCGAGTCAGAAGGAATTGTATGGACATAGTAGACTTCGAGGAACAATCTGAAGTATTAATACAAAGATTTGGGCAAAAGGGGTATAATACAAATAAGATCCTAGATTTAGCGAAGGAAGTGAAGAATACTGATAGAGAGGAACTGTTACTTAAAAAAGTGAAACCCCAAAGAGAAAGGTTCAAAGAGACACTTGATATGCCAGTAATTACAACCTATGGACCTCTTCAGCCCGATGATGGACCTCTTCAGCCGGATGATGGATCTCTTCAGCCCGATGATGGACCTCTTCAGCCGGATGATGGATCTCTTCAGCCCGATGATGGACCTCTTCAGCCCGATGATGGACCTCTTCAGCCCGATGATGGACCTCTTCAGCCCCCGCTTGGGCTTGGATGAAGACTTCGGAGGCTCCTCTGGACGGATCGGTGATACCCGGCGTGGTGAAGATAAGGTAGGGAGATCTTCAGGGGCTTAGTGTTAGGTTTATTTAAGGGGGGTTTGGGTTAGATTAGGGGTATGTGGGTGGTGGGTTGTAATGTTGGGGGGGGTATTGTATGTTTTTTTTATAGGCAAAAGAGCAGAATTCTTTGGGGCATGCCCCGCAAAAGGCCCTTTTAAGGGCTGGTAAGGTAAAAGAGCTTTTCTATTTTTATTTTAGAATAGGGTAGGGTATTTTTTTATTTTGGGGGGCTTTGTTATTTTATTAGGGGGCTTAGAGTAGGTGTAATTAGCTTAAAATTGTTGTAATCTTTTTCTAATGTTTGTAAATTATTTTTTTATTTTTTGTAACTTCGTTCTTTTTTTATTTTTGTACTTTAGTTAGTTTATTTAATTGTATTTATGTGTAGGTATTTGTATGTAATTAATTTATTGATAGTGTAGTGTTAGGTTTAATTGTAACTTAGGTTAGAATTTATTTTACAGGTAATTTTGTAATTATTTTAACTAGGTAGCTATTAAATAGTTATTAACTATTTAATAGCTATTGTACCTGGTTAAAATAAATACAAAGTTGCCTGTAAAATAAATATTAATCCTAAAATAGCTACAATATAATTATAATTTATATTGTAGCTATATTAGGGTTTATTTTACAGGTAAGTATTTAGCTTTAAATAGGAATAATTTATTTAATAAGAGTTAATTTATTTCGTTATATAAAAATTATATTTAACTTAGGGGGGTGTTAGGGTTAGACTTAGCTTTAGGGGTTAATAAATTTAATAGAGTAGCGGTGAGGTCCGGTCAGCAGATTAGGGGTTAATACTTGAAGTTAGGTGTCGGTGATGTTAGGGAGGGCAGATTAGGGGTTAATACTATTTATTATAGGGTTATTGAGGCGGGAGTGAGGCGGATTAGGGGTTAATAACTTTATTATAGTAGCGGTGAGGTCCCGTCGGCAGATTAGGGGTTAATAATTGTAGGTAGGTGGCGGCGACATTGGGGGGGGGGCAGATTAGGGGTTAATAAATATAATATAGGGGTCGGCGGTGTTAGGGGCAGCAGATTAGGGGTACATAGGGATAACGTAGGTTACGGCGGTGTGCGGTCGGCAGATTAGGGGTTAAAAAAATGTATTAGAGTGGCGGCGATGTGGGGGGGGCCTCGGTTTAGGGGTACATAGGTAGTTTATGAGTGTTAGTGTACTTTAGAGCACAGTAGTTAAGAGCTTTATGAACCGGCGTTAGCCCAGAAAGCTCTTAACTCCTGGCTTTTCTCTGCGGCTGGAGTCTTGTCGTTAGATTTCTAATGCTCACTTCAGCCAAGACTCTAAATACCAGCGTTAGAAAGATCCCATTGAAAAGATAGGATACGCAAATGGCGTAAGGGGATCTGCGGTATGGAAAAGTCGCGGCTGGAAAGTGAGCGTTAGACCCTTTCCTGACTGACTCTAAATACCAGCGGGCGGACAAAACCAGCGTTAGGAGCCTCTAACGCTGGTTTTGACGGCTAACACAAAACTCTAAATCTAGGCGTAAGGTTGCAGCACTTACTTTAATAAAATGTGGCTAAAACACTACTCTGAGTCTGCATCTCTTCCTGCTCTGTAAGGAAGTGACAGTGGCACATTCCACTGCACTTAGAGGGGAAGTAAAGAACTCTCTTTTTCACTTTAGCAAAGCTGGCAGCTTCACAGGACAGCAGCAAAATATATGAAAGTTGTTTTTTTCCGTTTTTGTTTTGTTTTATATCATTTAACATCCAGCCCCAACCCTAAGTTCCACTTACTAATGCCTCTCACTGGATTGGGTCAGCCTAAATAGGACTGCCTCAAATAAGCACTTATGGGCCATGCAATGATCTTAAGCACTTTCATCCAGTAGGTGGCGCAGCATGTTTTGTAATGGTGGGCAGACCTGCTTGTGCCTCTCCATTGCACAACATGTAGCTGTGAAAAAAAAAATGATGGGGAAAAAAATTGCATTTTTTTTAAAGCCAATAAAAAAAAATATATATTTTTTTGCCCATATGAGAGGTGAAGCCCTGCCTCACCTGCCTCTAGTGACTGCACATCACTTTTAAAGATATATATTATTATAGAGCGGTTCCCTCTACCTCACACAGCAGCCTTTCCAGTACTATATATAAAGATATATTATAGATAGGTTCCCTCTGCATCACACATACAGCCACCTACCTATCCAGTACCTTATATACAGATATATAACATAGAGAGCTTCCCTCTGCTTTTCACACACAGAGCCCCTCCCCATTCCTTATATACAGATATATATTATAGAGAGGATCACTGTGTCTGTCGCACACAGCCCACTTCCTTATATCCAGATATATATTATAGAACGATGCTGAAGTTGGCTTCTTATCCAGCCAGCTTCATATTCAGCAACTGATTACAATCAGCCAAATAAATCTGTATAAACAAAATATGTGGCATTAGTTTTATTTTAAATAAAATACACTTTCCCAAAACCTAAACAAAAATATTTTATATTATACTTTATATTATATTGCAATGGTAACAGATGGTAAATATGGCACAATTTTGGTTATGTTTTGAATAAATAACTTGTATATTGAAATGGTTAAAATCCTTTGGGCCACTGATTTATATGTGGATATATACAGTGTGTGAGCCCCTTCATACAATCCACATGATTTCAGCCTGGCTCAACAGTTTCTAAGGCAAACAAACTGGTGCCAACAATGCCACTTCATATATTTAACCTTTTCTGAATAGGTAACTGGTATTTTGAAAGGGTTAAAATCATTTGGGCCAATAATTTCTGTGTGGGTATATACAGGGCGTGAACCCTGTATATAGGATAGACATATTTTCAACCTGGCCCAATGGTTTCTATGGCAAACAAACTGTTGCCAACCTTGGCACTTCATATATTTTTCCTTTCCTGAATAAGTAACTGGTATTTTGAAAGAGTTAAAATTATTTGGGCCGGGGGTACAGAGCTAGCTACAGAAGAGACAAGACGCACAGTTCATGAGCTCCTGCAAAACTAATCGATTTAAGGGTATATTTAATAGATCCCAGCAAAGTTTCTGATCTATATTCACAAAAAGGTAAAGCAGCTTTTCTAAAGACGCATTTGATAAGACTTTGAACATTTGCTACGGCACTTACCTGGACCTAAGCCGGTTGGAGCAACCACGAGGTTGGCCTTATAGACGCAGCATGATATAAGAGGAATTCTCTATTGCATAACCAAATATGGAGAACTTCTACATATAGGTACAAGCACTGCTTAACAAATTTGAAGATAATATACATCACAGCTTTGATAACCTAATTCCTACAACCAAAGCTCAATCTACAAGAGAGGTTAACTCAATATCTGTTATGTCGGATGGCATAGACCCGACAGCGTACTACAATAGCTCCCAGCTCAACACAAGTGAATTCACATCTGAGCTAGAGCCTGACCACTTCAAGCAAGATCCCTATGAGAGCAAGAAACACAGCTCGCAAACTTCTTGCCTAGCCGAGGGCGATATGGCTGCTCCCCTGGGTTGGGGTATGAGCACCCCACAGTCTCACATGATGCCTCAATTACACGATACTTACTTGAGAACATCCACAAGACTCACAAAGGAAAGAGGTTCTTCTTCACCAGCTCTGCTTGAAAAAAACCTAAGCGTCAGTGATGATCCACAGCAGTCCACTAATGCCCTACCAGTCACTAGTAAGTCGCATCCTAATACAAAGAACTGGACGATTGGCTCTGGAATAATCTCCGCAGGTGATCAACAAGCATGGCTGAATCCGAAGTATGTTAAGTATTCCTTCCTCTGTCTCCATAATGCAGTCAGCGTTGGCTAATGCAGCAGGGCTTTCTGCAGTAAACGGGAGATAAATTCTCAACGTATTTAAGACTCTCTTCTATCAAACTTAAAGCTATAAGACACATATTAATATCACTTTAGATATTTTGGTATATAAGGACAGCATTGTTGTTTGATAGATATGTTATTGTTTCATATATGTGTTAAATGTTTACTGAGCTTTGTATTTAATCATCTCTCACACCTTGAATTAATTTATCTTTGTATAACCCTCATAACCTGGCATATTGAGTCTTTTACAGTAGCACAATATCACTGTACTATTAACTAGAACTATTAAGGTACCTCAATAGTAAATTGTCATAGATCTACTTGGATATTAGCAGGATTCCCAGTATTTCAGTAACTAAAACTTAGACCCTATCTATAACACTTATCCTGGTTACAGGGCTGGTGCACATACTAATATCAGCATTAATAATTCATGTACACTATTTTTACAATGCCTACTTCAATAATTTGTACTGCTAAATGTGAGTCTCTACTCGAAAGTATTTTTTTTTTTAAGCTATCTATACACAACACCAAAGTATCTCAGTAGGAAAGACAAATAATATACTGTTTCCTTAACAAGCATTACCATGAGAAATGTCCAACTCATAAATACAAATGGTCAACCTGTTGCTCGGATATAGGGCCCGTATCTGGAGGACAGGGTTTAAATATTTAAGACTTTTGAGAATTACCCCCTTCTTTATATTACTAATATAGCTACAATCTAGACTTCAGCTTATAAATTTGCTAACACCTTATTATTGCGCAAACATTCTTATTTTATTTCCCTGGTGTGAGATCACTTCCGTGCCCCTGCGCTCTATACAAATGGGTTGATGATATTCCAGGCAATAAACCAGATTACTGCAGGTTATTGTTACATATTCAATATCTTGACTATACACTAATAGTTATGTATACTTCCTATAATGCCACAATTATATATGGTGAGCTTACTCAATACTAGCTAGCCCTCCTAGTTAAATGTTAAATAAAGTGACGTTAACACTCTCGTAGCCATTACTATACATACAATTACTTTAACTTGCTAAAAGCCCAAGGCCAAACTATCCCCATACAATATACATGTTACCTATACAATAACCCATCCAGGTCATGACAGCTTTTTATTAAGTCTCGCACCCATACTGCTTAGTTGTACTATTTATGTTCCTACCCCCCACCCCCTCACACATTAATATACTCTGGCAATTCATTTGTGCTCAAAGTATTATTTTGCGGTTTCTCTTGCAAAATACCGCATCTGTAATTATTTATATCTACTATGTCAATAATCTTATAATTTGCATACGAAGAGAGAAGCGCTCTACCAGGAACGAACAACAGCTCAGTGGCTTGTTCTATGGCGATTTACCACCCGGAAGCAGCCTCTTTTAGACCAATGTGCTTTTCACAGAAGAAAACTTTCCTGAAGTATATCAGTCTGATCCTGCCAAGTAAGGTCAGTCCAGCCCCGAAATACCAGGCAATTCTCCTCTGAACAAGGAACATGACAACCCCAGACGATCGTTTCGGCCTCCTATGGGCCTCGTCAGTGAGGTGCAGCCACATTCCCCTAAGCACACTGGGCAAGGAGTCCACGTCTGGTTTCCCCCATCACCCATAGGGAGACTTCCCCAGGGTCATAATAATTTGCATACGAAGAGAGAAGCGCTCTACCAGGAACGAACAATAGCTCAGTGGCTTGTTCTATGGCGATTTACCACCCGGAAGCAGCCTCTTTTAGACCAGTGTGCTTTTCACAGAAGAAAACTTTCCTGAAGTATATCAGTCTGATCCTGCCAAGTAAGGTCAGTCCAGCCCCGAAATACCAGGCAATTCTCCTCTGAACAAGGAACATGACAACCCCAGACAATCGTTTCGGCCTCCTATGGGCCTCGTCAGTGAGGTGCAGCCACATTCCTCTAAGCACACTGGGCAAGGAGTCCACGTCTGGTTTCCCCCATCACCCATAGGGAGACTTCCCCAGGGTCATAATAATTTGCATACGAAGAGAGAAGCGCTCTACCATGAACGAACAACAGCTCAGTGGCTTGTTCTATGGCGATTTACCACCCGGAAGCAGCCTCTTTTAGACCAGTGTGCTTTTCACAGAAGAAAACTTTCCTGAAGTATATCAGTCTGATCCTGCCAAGTAAGGTCAGTCCAGCCCCGAAATACCAGGCAATTCTCCTCTGAACAAGGAACATGACAACCCCAGATGATCGTTTCGGCCTCCTATGGGCCTTGTCAGTGAGGTGCAGCCACATTCCTCTAAGCACACTGGGCAAGGAGTCCACGTCTGGCTTCCCCCATCACCCATAGGGAGACTTCCCCAGGGTCATAATAATTTGCATACGAAGAGAGAAGCGCTCTACCAG
The DNA here is from genome assembly GCF_027579735.1 of Bombina bombina. Lineage (NCBI taxonomy): Eukaryota > Metazoa > Chordata > Amphibia > Anura > Bombinatoridae > Bombina > Bombina bombina. Next base: position 875,179,306 of record NC_069502.1, read on the forward strand.
GAACGAACAACAGCTCAGTGGCTTGTTCTATGGCGATTTACCACCCGGAAGCAGCCTCTTTTAGACCAGTGTGCTTTTCACAGAAGAAAACTTTCCTGAAGTATATCAGTCTGATCCTGCCAAGTAAGGTCAGTCCAGCCCCGAAATACCAGGCAATTCTCCTCTGAACAAGGAACATGACAACCCCAGACGATCGTTTCGGCCTCCTATGGGCCTCGTCAGTGAGGTGCAGCCACATTCCTCTAAGCACACTGGGCAAGGAGTCCACGTCTGGTTTCCCCCATCACCCATACGGAGACTTCAACGGAGTCATAATAATTTGCATACAAAGAGAGAAGCGCTCTACCAGGAACGAACAACAGATCAGTGGCTTGTTCTATGGCGATTTACCACCCGGAAGCAGCCTCTTTTAGACCAGTGTGCTTTTCACAGAAGAAAACTTTCCTGAAGTATATCAGTCTGATCCTGCCAAGTAAGGTCAGGCCAGCCCCGAAATACCAGGCAATTCTCCTCTGAACAAGGAACATGACAACCCCAGACGATCGTTTCGGCCTCCTATGGGCCTCGTCAGTGAGGTGCAGCCACATTCCTCTAAGCACACTGGGCAAGGAGTCCACGTCTGGTTTCCCCCATCACCTATAGGGAGACTTCCCCAGGGTCATAATAATTTGCATACGAAGAGAGAAGCGCTCTACCAGGAACGAACAACAGCTCAGTGGCTTGTTCTATGGCGATTTACCACCCGGAAGCAGCCTCTTTTAGACCAGTGTGCTTTTCACAGAAGAAAACTTTCCTGAAGTATATCAGTCTGATCCTGCCAAGTAAGGTCAGTCCAGCCCCGAAATACCAGGCAATTCTCCTCTGAACAAGGAACATGACAACCCCAGACGATCGTTTCGGCCTCCTATGGGCCTCGTCAGTGAGGTGCAGCCACATTCCTCTAAGCACACTGGGCAAGGAGTCCACGTCTGGTTTCCCCCATCACCCATAGGGAGACTTCCCCAGGGTCATAATAATTTGCATACGAAGAGAGAAGCGCTCTACCAGGAACAAACAACAGCTCAGTGGCTTGTTCTATGGCGATTTACCACCCGGAAGCAGCCTCTTTTAGACCAGTGTGCTTTTCACAGAAGAAAACTTTCCTGAAGTATATCAGTCTGATCCTGCCAAGTAAGGTCAGTCCAGCCCCGAAATACCAGGCAATTCTCCTCTGAACAAGGAACATGACAACCCCAGACGATCGTTTCGGCCTCCTATGGGCCTCGTCAGTGAGGTGCAGCCACATTCCTCTAAGCACACTGGGCAAGGAGTCCACGTCTGGTTTCCCCCATCACCCATAGGGAGACTTCCCCAGGGTCATAATAATTTGCATACGAAGAGAGAAGCGCTCTACCAGGAACGAACAACAGCTCAGTGGCTTGTTCTATGGCGATTTACCACCCGGAAGCAGCCTCTTTTAGACCAGTGTGCTTTTCACAGAAGAAAACTTTCCTGAAGTATATCAGTCTGATCCTGCCAAGTAAGGTCAGTCCAGCCCCGAAATACCAGGCAATTCTCCTCTGAACAAGGAACATGACAACCCCAGACGATCGTTTCGGCCTCCTATGGGCCTCGTCAGTGAGGTGCAGCCACATTCCTCTAAGCACACTGGGCAAGGAGTCCACGTCTGGTTTCCCCCATCACCCATACAGAGACTTCCCCAGGGTCATAATAATTTGCATACGAAGAGAGAAGCGCTCTACCAGGAACGAACAACAGCTCAGTGGCTTGTTCTATGGCGATTTACCACCCGGAAGCAGCCTCTTTTAGACCAGTGTGCTTTTCACAGAAGAAAACTTTCCTGAAGTATATCAGTCTGATCCTGCCAAGTAAGGTCAGTCCAGCCCCGAAATACCAGGCAATGCTCCTCTGAACAAGGAACATGACAACCCCAGACGATAGTTTCGGCCTCCTATGGGCCTCGTCAGTGAGGTGCAGCCACATTCCTCTAAGCACACTGGGCAAGGAGTCCACGTCTGGTTTCCCCCATCACCCATAGGGAGACTTCCACAGAGTCATAATAATTTGCATACAAAGAGAGAAGGGCTCTACCAGGAACGAACAACAGCTCAGTGGCTTGTTCTATGGCGATTTACCACCCGGAAGCAGCCTCTTTTAGACCAGTGTGCTTTTCACAGAAGAAAACTTTCCTGAAGTATATCAGTCTGATCCTGCCAAGTAAGGTCAGTCCAGCCCCGAAATACCAAGCAATTCTCCTCTGAACAAGGAACATGACAACCCCAGACGATCGTTTCGGCCTCCTATGGGCCTCGTCAGTGAGGTGCAGCCACATTCCTCTAAGCACACTGGGCAAGGAGTCCACGTCTGGTTTCCCCCATCACCCATAGGGAGACTTCCCTAGGGTCATAATAATTTGCATACGAAGAGAGAAGCGCTCTACCAGGAACGAACAACAGCTCAGTGGCTTGTTCTATGGCGATTTACCACCCGGAAGCAGCCTCTTTTAGACCAGTGTGCTTTTCACAGAAGAAAACTTTCCTGAAGTATATCAGTCTGATCCTGCCAAGTAAGGTCAGTCCAGCCCCGAAATACCAGGCAATTCTCCTCTGAACAAGGAACATGACAACCCCAGACGATCGTTTCGGCCTCCTATGGGCCTCGTCAGTGAGGTGCAGCCACATTCCTCTAAGCACACTGGGCAAGGAGTCCACGTCTGGTTTCCCCCATCACCCATAGGGAGACTTCCCCAGGGTCATAATAATTTGCATATGAAGAGAGAAGCGCTCTACCAGGAACGAACAACAGCTCAGTGGCTTGTTCTATGGCGATTTACCACCCGGAAGCAGCCTCTTTTAGACCAGTGTGCTTTTCACAGAAGAAAGCTTTCCTGAAGTATATCAGTCTGATCCTGCCAAGTAAGGTCAGTCCAGCCCCGAAATACCAGGCAATTCTCCTCTGAACAAGGAACATGACAACCCCAGACGATCGTTTCGGCCTCCTATGGGCCTCGTCAGTGAGGTGCAGCCACATTCCTCTAAGCACACTGGGCAAGGACTCCACGTCTGGTTTCCCCCATCACCCATAGGGAGACTTCCCCAGGGTCATAATAATTTGCATACGAAGAGAGAAGCGCTCTACCAGGAACGAACAACAGCTCAGTGCCTTGTTCTATGGCGATTTACCACCCGGAAGCAGCCTCTTTTAGACCAGTGTGCTTTTCACAGAAGAAAACTTTCCTGAAGTATATCAGTCTGATCCTGCCAAGTAAGGTCAGTCCAGCCCCGAAATACCAGGCAATTCTCCTCTGAACAAGGAACATGACAACCCCAGACGATCGTTTCGGCCTCCTATGGGCCTCGTCAGTGAGGTGCAACCACATTCCTCTAAGCACACTGGGCAAGGAGTCCATATCTGGTTTCCCCCATCACCCATAGGGAGACTTCCCCAGGGTCATAATAATTTGCATACGAAGAGAGAAGCGCTCTACCAGGAACGAACAACAGCTCAGTGGCTTGTTCTATGGCGATTTACAACCCAGAAGCAGCCTCTTTTAGACCAGTGTGCTTTTCACAGAAGAAAACTTTCCTGAAGTATATCAGTCTGATCCTGCCAAGCAAGGTCAGTCCAGCCCCGAAATACCAGGCAATTCTCCTCTGAACAAGGAACATGACAACCCCAGATGATCGTTTCGGCCTCCTATGGGCCTCGTTAGTGAGGTGCAGCCACATTCCTCTAAGCACACTGGGCAAGGAGTCCACATCTGGTTTCCCCCATCACCCATAGGGAGACTTCCCCAGGGTCATAATAATTTGCATACGAAGAGAGAAGCGCTCTACCAGGAACGAACAACAACTCAGTGGCTTGTTCTATGGCGATTTAGCACACGGAAGCAGCCTCTTTTAGACCAGTGTGCTTTTCACAGAAGAAAACTTTCCTGAAGTATATCAGTCTGATCCTGCCAAGTAAGGTCAGTCCAGCCCCGAAATACCAAGCAATTCTCCTCTGAACAAGGAACATGACAACCCCAGACGATCGTTTCGGCCTCCTATGGGCCTCGTCAGTGAGGTGCAGCCACATTCCTCTAAGCACACTGGGCAAGGAGTCCACGTCTGGTTTCCCCCATCACCCATAGGGAGACTTCCCTAGGGTCATAATAATTTGCATACGAAGAGAGAAGCGCTCTACCAGGAACGAACAACAGCTCAGTGGCTTGTTCTATGGCGATTTACCACCCGGAAGCAGCCTCTTTTAGACCAGTGTGCTTTTCACAGAAGAAAACTTTCCTGAAGTATATCAGTCTGATCCTGCCAAGTAAGGTCAGTCCAGCCCCGAAATACCAGGCAATTCTCCTCTGAACAAGGAACATGACAACCCCAGACGATCGTTTCGGCCTCCTATGGGCCTCGTCAGTGAGGTGCAGCCACATTCCTCTAAGCACACTGGGCAAGGAGTCCACGTCTGGTTTCCCCCATCACCCATAGGGAGACTTCCCCAGGGTCATAATAATTTGCATACGAAGAGAGAAGCGCTCTACCAGGAACGAACAATAGCTCAGTGGCTTGTTCTATGGCGATTTACCACCCGGAAGCAGCCTCTTTTAGACCAGTGTGCTTTTCACAGAAGAAAACTTTCCTGAAGTATATCAGTCTGATCCTGCCAAGTAAGGTCAGTCCAGCCCCGAAATACCAGGCAATTCTCCTCTGAACAAGGAACATGACAACCCCAGACGATCGTTTCGGCCTCCTATGGGCCTCGTCAGTGAGGTGCAGCCACATTCCTCTAAGCACACTGGGCAAGGACTCCACGTCTGGTTTCCCCCATCACCCATAGGGAGACTTCCCCAGGGTCATAATAATTTGCATACGAAGAGAGAAGCGCTCTACCAGGAACGAACAACAGCTCAGTGCCTTGTTCTATGGCGATTTACCACCCGGAAGCAGCCTCTTTTAGACCAGTGTGCTTTTCACAGAAGAAAACTTTCCTGAAGTATATCAGTCTGATCCTGCCAAGTAAGGTCAGTCCAGCCCCGAAATACCAGGCAATTCTCCTCTGAACAAGGAACATGACAACCCCAGACGATCGTTTCGGCCTCCTATGGGCCTCGTCAGTGAGGTGCAACCACATTCCTCTAAGCACACTGGGCAAGGAGTCCACGTCTGGTTTCCCCCATCACCCATAGGGAGACTTCCCCAGGGTCATAATAATTTGCATACGAAGAGAGAAGCGCTCTACCAGGAACGAACAACAGCTCAGTGGCTTGTTCTATGGCGATTTACCACCCGGAAGCAGCCTCTTTTAGACCAGTGTGCTTTTCACAGAAGAAAACTTTCCTGAAGTATATCAGTCTGATCCTGCCAAGTAAGGTCAGTCCAGCCCCGAAATACCAGGCAATTGTCCTCTGAACAAGGAACATGACAACCCCAGACGATCGTTTCGGCCTCCTATGGGCCTCGTCAGTGAGGTGCAGCCACATTCCTCTAAGCACACTGGGCAAGGAGTCCACATCTGGTTTCCCCCATCACCCATAGGGAGACTTCCCCAGGGTCATAATAATTTGCATACGAAGAGAGAAGCGCTCTACCAGGAACGAACAACAGCTCAGTGGCTTGTTCTATGGCGATTTACCACCCGGAAGCAGCCTCTTTTAGACCAGTGTGCTTTTCACAAAAGAAAACTTTCCTGAAGTATATCAGTCTGATCCTGCCAAGTAAGGTCAGTCCAGCCCCGAAATACCAGGCAATTCTCCTCTGAACAAGGAACATGACAACCCCAGATGATCGTTTCGGCCTCCTATGGGCCTCGTCAGTGAGGTGCAACCACATTCCTCTAAGCACACTGGGCAAGGAGTCCACGTCTGGTTTCCCCCATCACCCATAGGGAGACTTCCCCAGGGTCATAATAATTTGCATACGAAGAGAGAAGCGCTCTACCAGGAACGAACAACAGCTCAGTGGCTTGTTCTATGGCGATTTACCACCCGGAAGCAGCCTCTTTTAGACCAGTGTGCTTTTCACAGAAGAAAACTTTCCTGAAGTATATCAGTCTGATCCTGCCAAGTAAGGTCAGTCCAGCCCCGAAATACCAGGCAATTCTCCTCTGAACAAGGAACATGACAACCCCAGACGATCGTTTCGGCCTCCTATGGGCCTCGTCAGTGAGGTGCAGCCACATTCCTCTAAGCACACTGGGCAAGGAGTCCACGTCTGGTTTCCCCCATCACCCATAGGGAGACTTCCCCAGGATCATAATAATTTGCATACGAAGAGAGAAGCGCTCTACCAGGAACGAACAACAGCTCAGTGGCTTGTTCTATGGCGATTTACCACCCGGAAGCAGCCTCTTTTAGACCAGTGTGCTTTTCACAGAAGAAAACTTTCCTGAAGTATATCAGTCTGATCCTGCCAAGTAAGGTCAGTCCAGCCCCGAAATACCAGGCAATTCTCCTCTGAACAAGGAACATGACAACCCCAGACGATCGTTTCGGCCTCCTATGGGCCTCGTCAGTGAGGTGCAGCCACATTCCTCTAAGCACACTGGGCAAGGAATCCACGTCTGGTTTCCCCCATCACCCATAGGGAGACTTCCCCAGGGTCATAATAATTTGCATACGAAGAGAGAAGCGCTCTACCAGGAACGAACAACAGCTCAGTGGCTTGTTCTATGGCGATTTACCACCCGGAAGCAGCCTCTTTTAGACCAGTGTGCTTTTCACAGAAGAAAACTTTCCTGAAGTATATCAGTCTGATCCTGCCAAGTAAGGTCAGTCCAGCCCCGAAATACCAGGCAATTCTCCTCTGAACAAGGAACATGACAACCCCAGACGATCGTTTCGGCCTCCTATGGGCCTCGTCAGTGAGGTGCAGCCACACCTCACTGACGATAAGCCATGATATTTTTTATTTACTCCTCCTAATAACAGATTATTATCATCTAATATTTGTTGCTTGCTTAAATATTAAATTTCCCTCTAAAATGTTTATATAATAGGTTAGACCTAAGAGAGGTCTTGAAAGTTTATTGAGGGATACTTAACTCATAAAGAAAAAATAGAGGTTTCATCTGGCAAAAATATTTTTGTATTAGAGACAGGTCTTATACAGTATATATATGGATAGTCATACCAAATTTGTGCCTCTTTTTACTGTTCTTTCATATTTTTGCCAAATCCTTGTTGCTTGGACTTATATATATTATGTACTTCAGTATAATAGATGTAATGTGTTTACATGTGTATTCACTAGCTTTGTACAAACTCTCATACCTCAATAAAAAAATTATATTAAACAAAAAAAAAAAAAAAATATATATATATATATATAAAAAAAAAATATTTGGGCCACTCATTTCTGTGTGGATATATATAGGGAGTTAGCCCCTTCATAGAATAAACGTATTTTCAGACTGGCCCAATGCCTTTTTATGGCAAACTGGTGCCAACCGTGCCATTTCATATATTTTACCTTTTCTGAATAAGTGGTATGTTGAAAGGGTTAAAATCATTTGGGACACTCTTTTCTGTGGGGATATATACAGGGTGTGAGCCCCTTCACAGAATCCACATGTTTTCAGACTGGCCCAACGGTTTCTATGGCAAACAAACTGGTGCCAACCTTGCCACTTCATATATTTTATCTTTTCTGAATAAGTAACTGGTATTTTAAAAGGGTTAAAATCCTTTGGGCCACTCATTTCTTTGTGGATATATAAAGGGTGCGAGCCCCTTCATAAGATAGACATATTCTCAGCCTGGCCCAACACTTATTATGTCAAACAAACAGGTGGCAACCTTGCCACTTCATATATTTTACCTTTTCTGAATAAGTAACTGGTATTTTAAAGGGGTTAAAATTATTTGGGCCACTCATTTATTTGTGGATATATAAAGGGCGTAAACCCCTTCATAGGATAGACATGTTCTCAACCTGGCCCAACAGTTTCTAAGGCAAACAAATCAGTGCGAACCTTGCCACTTCATATATTTTACCTTTTCTGAATAAGTAACTGGTGTTTTAAAGGGGTTAAAATCCTTTGGGCCACTCATTTCTTTGAGCATCACTCTGCTGCTGTTCAGGGGTTCCATCCAATCTTATTTTTAATGTTTATTCTGAAATAAAAGGCAAGTTTTATTTTTATCAAGTTACTGGCGAAGTATTCTTTTTTTCGGCTATGTTCTCAACTTGGCCCAACGGTTTCTATGGGAAAAAAACTGTTGCCAACCTTGCCACTTCATATATTATTTCTTTTCTAAATAAGTAAATGGTATTTTGAAAGGCTTAAAATTCTTTGGGCCACTCATTTCTGTGTGGATATATACAGGGAGTTAGCTCCTTCATAGAATAAACATGTTTTCAGACTGGCCCAATGCCTTTTTATGGCAAACTGGTGCCAACCGTGCCACTTAATATATTTTACCTTTTCTGAATAAGTAACTGGTATTTTGAAAAGGGTTAAAATCCTTTGGGTCACTCATTTCTGTGTGGATATATACAGGGTGTGGGTCCCTTCGTACAATCCACATGTTTTCACACTGGCCAAACGGTTTCTATGACAAACAGATTGGTGCCAACCTTGCCACTTCAAATATTTTACCTTTTCTTAATAAGTAACTGGTATTTTGAAAGGGTTAAAATCCTTTGGCCTACTCATTTCTGTGTGGATATATACAGGACACAAACCCCTTCATAGGATAAATATGTTCTCAGCATCTCCCAACGCTTTTTATGGTAAACAAACTGGTGCCAAGCTTGCAATCTCATATATTTTACCTTCTTTTTTGTGAGTAACTGGTATTTAAAAAGGATTAGAAGCCTTTGGAACTCTCATTTCTGTGTGGATATATACTGAACATGAACTCCTTCATACAAAAAACATGCCGCTAGATTTAGAGTTTTGTCGGTAAAGACCTGCATAGCTAACGCTGCTTTTTTTCTTACTGCTCCCTTTAAACAACGCTGGTATTTAGAGTTGTCTGAATGGCTGCGTTAGGCTAAGAAAAGTGAGCGTTGAGCATAATTTAACGCCACTTCAACCCTCAATACCAGCGTTGCTTACGGTAGCGGTAAGCTGGCAAAACGTGCTCATGCACGATTTCCCCATAGGAAACAATGGGGCAGTTTGGGCAGAAAAAAAACCTAACACCTGCAAAAAAGCAGCATTAGGCTCCTAACGCAGCCCCATTGTTTCCTATGGGGAAACACTTTCTAAGTCTGCATCTAACACCCTAACATGAACCCTGAGTCTAAACACCCCTAACCTTACACTTATTAACCCCTAATCTTCCGCCCCCGTTATCGCTGACACCTGCATTATACTATTAACCCCTAATCTGCCGCTCCGGACACCGCCGTCACCTACATTATCCCTATGAACCCCTAATCTGCTGCCCCTAACATCGCCGACACCTACATTATATTTATTAACCCCTAATCTGCCCCCTCCAACGTCGTCGCAACCTAACTACAAGTATTAAGCCCTAATCTGCCGACTGGACATCGCCGCCACTATAATAAATGTATTAACCCCTAAACCGCTGCACTCCCGCCTCGCAAACACTAGAATAAATTGTATTAACCCCTAATCTGCCCTCCCTAACATCGCCGCCACCTACCTACAATTATTAACCCCTAATCTCCCACCCGCAACGTCGCCGCTACTATAATAAATGTATTAACCCCTAAACCTAAGTCTAACCCTAACCCTAACACCCCCCTAACATAAATATAATTTAAATTAAACAAAATAATATTCCTATAATTAAATAAATTAATCCTATTTAAAACTAAATACTTACCTAGAAAATAAACCCAATATAGCTACAATATAAATAATAATTACATTGTATCTATTTTAGGATTTATATTTATTTTACAGGCAACTTTGAATTTATTTTAACTAGGTACAATAGCTATTAAATAGTTAATAACTATTTAATAGCTACCTAGTTAAAATAATTTCAAAATTACATGTAAAATAAATCGTAACCTAAGTTACAATTAAACCTAACACTACACTATCATTAAATTAATTAAATAAATTACCTACAATTAGCTAAACTAAAATACAATTAAATAAACTAATCTATAATACAAAAAAACCACTAAATTACAAAAAATAAAAAAATATTACAAGAATTTTAATCTAATTACACCTAATCTAAGCCCCCTAATAAAATAAAAAGCCCCCCAAAATAATAAAATTCCCTACCCTATTCTAAATTACAAAAGTAATCAGCTCTTTTACCAGCCCTTAAAAGGGCTTTTTGCAGGGGCATTGCCCCAAAGTAATCAGCTCTTTCACCTGTAATAGAAAATACAATATCCCCCCAACATTACAACCCACCACCCACATACCCCTATTCTAACCCACCAAAACCCCCCTTAAAAAAACCTATCACTAACCCCCTGAAGATCTCCCTACCTTGAGTCATCTTCACTCAGCCGAGCCAAAGTCTTCATCCAATCCAGGCGATGTGGTCCTCCATCCGGGCGAAGTCTTGATCCAAGTGGCAAAGAAGAGGTCCTCCATCCGGGCGAAGTCTTGATCCAAGCGGCAAAGAAGAGGTCTTCCATCCGGGCGATGTCTTCCTCCAAGCGGCAAAGAAGAGGTCCTCCATCCGGGCGATGTCTTCTTCCAAGCGGCATCTTCTATCTTCTGTCTTCCGGATCCATCTTCATCCTGCCGACGCGGAACATCCTCCTTCCCCGACGGACTAACGACGAATGAGGGTTCCTTTAAGGGACGTCATCCAAGATGGCGTCCCTCGAATTCCGATTGGCTGATAAGATTCTATCAGCCAATCGGAATTAAGGTAGGAAAAATCTGATTGGCTGATTCAATCAGCCAATCAGATTGAAGTTCAATCCGATTGGCTGATCCAATCAGCCAATCAGATTGAGCTTGCATTCTATTGGCTGATTACTTTTGTAATTTAGAATAGGGTAGGGAATTTTATTATTTTGGGGGGCTTTTTTATTTTATTAGGGGGCTTAGATTAGGTGTAATTAGATTAAAATTCTGGTAATATTTTTTTATTTTTTGTAATTTAGTGTTTTTTTGTATTATAGATTAGTTTATTTAATTGTATTTTAGTTTAGCTAATTGTAGGTAATTTATTTAATTTATTTATTGATAGTGTAGTGTTAGGTTAAATAGTAATTTAGGTTAGGATTTATTTTACATGTAATTTTGTACTTATTTTAACTAGGTAGCTATTAAATAGCTATTGTACCTAGTTAAAATAAATACAAAGTTGCCTGTAAAATAAATATAAATCCTAAAATAGATACAATGTAATTATTATTTATATTGTAGCTATATTAGGGTTTATTTTCTAGGTAAGTATTTAGTTTTAAATATTTATTTAATTATAGGAATATTATTTTGTTTAATTTAAATTATAATTATGTTAGGGGGGTGTTAGGATTAGACTTAGGTTTAGGGGTTAATACATTTATTATAGTAGCGGCGACGTTGCGGGTGGGAGATTAGGGGTTAATAATTGTAGGTAGGTGGCGGCGATGTTAGGGAGGGCAGATTAGGGGTTAATACAATTTATTCTAGTGTTTGCGAGGCAGGAGTGCGGCAGTTTAGGGGTTAATACATTTATTATAGTGGCGGCGATGTCCGGTCGGCAGATTAGGGGTTAATACTTGTAGTTAGGTTGCGATGACGTTGGGGGGGCAGATTAGGGGTTAATAAATATAATGTAGGTGTCGGCGATGTTAGGGGCAGCAGATTAGGGGTTCATAGGGATAATGTAGGTGGCGGTGGTGTCCAGAGCGGCAGATTAGGGGTTAATAGTATAATGCAGGTGTCAGCGATAGCGGGGGCGGAAGATTAGGGGTTAATAAGTGTAAGGTTAGGGGTGTTTAGACTTAGGTTTAGGGGTTAATACATTTATTATAGTAGCGGCGACATTGCGGGCGGGAGATTAGGGGTTAATAATTGTAGGTAGGTGGCGGCGATGTTAGGGAGGGCAGATTAGGGGTTAATACAATTTATTCTAGTGTTTGCGAGGCGGGAGTGCAGCGGTTTAGGGGTTAATACATTTATTATAGTGGCGGCGGTGTCCGGTCGGCAGATTAGGGGTTAATAAGTGTAGGAAGGTGGTGTCGACGTTGGGGGGGGGCAGATTAGGGGGTAATAAATATAATGTAGGTGTCGGCGATGTTAGGGGCACAAGATTAGGGGTTCATAGGTATAATGTAGGTGGCGGCGGTGTCCGGTCGGCAGATTAGGGGTTAAAACATTTTATTAAAGTGTTTGCGATGTGGGGGGGCCTCGGTTTAGGGGTACATAGGTAGTTTATGGGTGTTAGTGTACTTTGTAGCACAGTAGTTAAGAGCTTTATATTCCCGCATTAGCCCATAAAGCTCTTAACTACTGACTTTTTTTGTTGGTAGGAGTCTTGTCGCTCACTTGTTCCAAGACTCCAAATACCAGCGTTAGGCAAATCCCATTGAAAAGATAGGATACACAATTGACGTAAGGGGATCTGCGGTAGCCTGGAGTCGCGGAAAGGAAGTGAGCGGTAGACCCTTTCCTGGCTGACTCTAAATACCAGCGAGCGGTAAAAAGCAGCGTTAGGACCCCTTAACGCTGCTTTTGACGGCTAACGCCAAACTCTAAATCTAGCCGATGGTTTCTAGACTGGCCCAATGCTTTTTATAGCAAACAAACTGGTGCAAACTTTGCCACTACATTTTTTTTTTTTTTTATTGAGGTAATCGCATAATACAACAAAGTGAAAACATGTTGATTTGGAAGAATACAGTACATTAAAATATTACAAAAGGTATGCGGTTATGCACATTAAAATAGTCAGGTTACCTCATTTTTCTAAATGGTCATACTTGTATCCCCTAGAAAAAAAACATATATCTAAACAAGGAAAAGATTACCCTAATAAATGGAGTAAAATGGCCTCTCTTGGACCACATGATATTTAGACTTAGAAGCAGTAGGGGTATTAACAAGGGGTAGCTTTATAAACTTAGATACAACCACTAATATTAATCTCTTAATGGAGTCTATAAATGCAGTAAATAAGAAAGTTGATGGGACCTGCTGCAGTAAAAGTAAAATTAACCAATGGCTTTAAAACAAGTGTACATTATTGCATAGAAGGGAGGGCACAACTTTGACCAGTCCTTCTAAGAATAAGGTGTCACCCAACTATTTAATGAGAGACAGTGTGTGACATACTCAATCCTTAAAGGGGCACTGAACCCAAAAAATATTTTGTGATTCAGATAGAGCATGCAATTTTAAACAACTTTCTAATTTACTCCTATTATCAATTTTTCTTTGTTCTCTTGATATCTTTATTTGAAAAAGAAGGCATCTAAACTTTTTTTTTTGATTCAGCACTCTGGACAGCACTTTTTCATTGGTGAATGAATTTATCCACCAATCAGCAAGGACAACTCAGGCTGTTCACCAAAAATGGGCCGGCATCTAAACTTACATTCTTGCATTTCAAATAAAGATACCAAGAGAATGAAGAAAAAATGATAATAGGAGTAAATTAGAAAGTTGCTTAAAATTTCATGCTCTATCTGAATCCCGAAAGAAAAAATTTGGGTTCAGTGTCCCTTTAAAATAGCCTGCAGTTATTTTAGAAAGCAGAATATATATATCAGCCTCATCAATTCTCTAATATAAACTATAGCACACATCGCACATAACTCTAATCGCTAAAAAAGTTCCTGCAAATAAAGAGACAGGCAGACTTTCCAAAAATACATGCGCTGTTTAGATTGTAATCCTCAATAACAGTAAGTCTAATAGTAGGTATAAACCCTCACAATTAGTTGTTTAAGTAATGTGAGGAGAGTATAGACCTGATGGAATAGCAACTACTCTTCTCAAATACTTCCACTGATATCTATAGTGTACTAGCTTGACTGGTCTCTAAGCTTAAACATTAAGATATATGTACTTGTGGCAGGTTACTATTAAAAAGCACATAACTTGGCTCAGACACGACTAATTTGGTAACCTAATAAGCAAGCCTACCACTAGCAGTATGGGTTTTCGGTGGAGAGAAGTATTAGGAGGTTAGGGCAGTGCATATATATAAATAAAGTAACACATATGTCAATGGGTGAATATGATGTAGTAGAACAGGCATTATAATCTTGCAAAAGAAAAATGTCTATTGTGGTTTTCAATGCAAGCAATATAGACTGAATATATCATATACAATAAAAGATTGTCCTAAGTACAATTTGTAATAAAGTAGCTAAACATCATTAAAAGACATAAAAATATGTCTGCAATATAATAAAATAAAACCATTTTTTTTTACGGAAATAGATCCCCTTCTGAGCAAGGGGCCAATCTTGGACCCCCAATCAAACAGCCAGTTAACATAAGGGGTTTTATCAAACCTGCAAGCCACTTTAGGGACATACAAGAATACATTAGGAGATATAGTGCATAGGATATCAGATGAAATGTGACAAAGGAGGTTGAAATGATAAAAAAGAAAAAAAGCTAGAGCAGTTTATAATGCAGCATTTTTTGGCTTAATATGGGTTTAAACCTTGCTACAAACAGGCACATATGTCACCCAGTTTAAGATAAACCTTAGCTATCTTATAATAAAAGTTATTGTTAGGAGAAAATGAGAGCTAGAAAAAAACCAAACTCAGAATCAAGAACTGACCTTTCAGCTGGTATGGAAGGACTGCACCATGGAAGCATAATTGTCACATATAAATAAGAATATACCTCTAAAAAGTAATTGCGGTGACTAAAAGAAATGTGAAATTATCATGGCTCTATCTGCTAAATCGTTAAGGCCATCTAGTGGTCAAAATGTGAATTACCCTGATGTGTAAAAAAACAAAAAGTAATACATTATTACCATTACGTAAATGGGAGAGAAAAATGGTTATGTGAATAGGTCAATATCGAATAAGATAAGCTGCAGAGCACTTAAATAGACCTAAACACCCTTTGACAGATCTAGTGGTTGCTAATATCATGATCTCATATGCATTGTCTTATTGTGATACTGCAAGTATATAATACCTTCCAACTCTTGCCTATGGTTCCAGCCGCTAGCTGCAATGCAAGAGTGCATAGAAAAAATTTAAATGGAGATTAGGGAACAGAGCAGTGGCATATGAGCAGATCACCTTAAGGGATAAAACATAACATATAAAAACAGTGCAAAGATGTCATTTTTAAATGGAACTCGCAATCAGCAATTTTAGTCTAGATCTGCTCTGCAGCAAAAGCTTGTATGATCAAAACTGTTCCTCACACATAGACTCCCAAATGAAAACAGCAGATCCATTACTTAAAGATGAAATTGTCAATTGTGCATAATAAAGTGTAGTCCTATTGCATAATCAGTCGTTCCAGGCCGACACAGAGGATAGTGCCTTATCTTTGACATCTCACAAAACTCAGGAACATCATCCATCATATAGAGGTGGATTTCAAAGAGTCAGATCAATAGGTAGAGTACATACTCACAAATTCACTAATGCAACAGTCTCAAACTGCTAATGTGAAACAGTCTGATTTGTATCTTCTATCCAATGCCGACTCTAACCTGGAATCTGTGACGGCTTGCAGTATTCATTTGTGCTGGCACTGCAGAATCGCAGATGTCCATTATCTGAAATCAGCGCCAGCAGGTCTCAATTGGTTCCTCAGTAAGGGTGAA
The DNA here is from genome assembly GCF_027579735.1 of Bombina bombina. Lineage (NCBI taxonomy): Eukaryota > Metazoa > Chordata > Amphibia > Anura > Bombinatoridae > Bombina > Bombina bombina. Next base: position 875,194,985 of record NC_069502.1, read on the forward strand.
GGGCTGGATATGTATAAGCTGGCAAACGCCTGGATGTAGATTTATAAGCTTGTGTCCATGAAGGGCTCGTAACAGCTTGACATCTCTGTCAATGTAGGAGCCTGTACTTACTATCGGCTGGGGTACTTCAGAGAATTGGTTGGGCACACGCACCCTAGTGGAGTCTGATCTGTCCGGTTGTCTAGCCTCCTCCATAGTCCCGATGCCCACATCTAGAGCTTGCTTGGCAATTGGCATTGAGGGAGTATCACATACAGTCGTCAACTCCGTTGTTTGCAAGCAAGTAATAACTAAATTCATCTCGCTGCAAGTATCTCCCTGAGCATAAGGTTCAGAAGGAGCATTTTCTCTAGTAGCGATTCGCCATGTGTTTTGGGACTAGGCGTGATCCTGCTCAGGTGTATAACATGCTTTGCCGAAACATCCTTTAATTAGTTGATGAAGCTTCAAGAAATGTTCCTCTAACAACCTGAGCAGTATTTCTTCTGAATTCTGCGTCTCCATATTTGAGTGAACATAGCAGTCTATCTTGTACTGCCCTACTCGGTTCACCGGGGTGGGGGATGAGAAATCCAGATGGAGGCCGCCGCCTAGGATTTTCAAAGGACCCATTATAGCGGGTATTAACAGCATAACCGACAGGCTGAATATGTGGACACTTTTTTGCAAAAATATGTTCAACACCTCCCTTCTTTCATTAAAGATACTACAGATTTGTTGCAAAAATTGACACATATACAGTATAAAAATAACTATATATGGCTGTCCTGCGACGTGGGAGCCCTATACTCTAACATCTCACACGAGTGGGGGCTGAAAACTACCTCGATTTTTTTGGATAGAGATATATACATGCCTGACAAACAGAAAGAATACCTCATTACCCTTATAGACTTCATCCTCAAACATAACTATTTCCAATTTCTAGACCAGTTCTATCTACAGACAAAGGGAACGGCCATGGGCACCAGATTTGCCCCCAGCTTTGCCAACCTCTTTATGGGGATTTTCGAAGAAACTTTCATCTACAATACGAAGTGGAGGGGCAATCTGGTGTTCTATGGCCGTTACATAGATGATTTACTATTCATTTTTGAGGGTTCTACTGAAGAAGCACAAGAATTTGTTAACTTCCTAAATAATAATAATATGGGTATAGACTTTACATCCAATATACAGATACAAACAATCAAATTTTTGGACTTAGTGTTAACTTGGGGGATGAATGGTACTATTTGTACCTCCACCTACTTCAAGTCAGTAGACTGTAATAATTTTTTACATTACTCCAGTAACCACTATAACAACTGGAAAACCAATATTCCTTATAGCCAATTTTGTCGCATCAGGCGCAACTGTAGTTCCATCAATATGTATGATGAACAGTCCTTTATACTAAAGGATAGGTTTAGGGAAAAAGGCTATCCAAAGCGATTAATAGAATATGGCTATAATCGAGCAAGACTATTAGACAGAAGTGCCTTATTATCTTGTGGGACTAAATCCAAAAAGGAGACAGAAAATACAGGTCTTCAGGGACAACCCTTATTTGTCACTCAATATAACTCCAACTTTAGGGCAGTTAATAGAATTATAAAGAAACATTGGCCTATCTTACTCAGAGATCCCATACTGAAGAAAGTGTTGGCCCCCCAACCTAGGATAGTGTACAGGAGGGCGCCGACTTTGAAACAAAAGTTGGCACCCAGTAAGGTAGTTATAACAAAAAAACACATCAAATACAATAAGAATGGGTCCAGAAATCATGATCATATGATTGGGAGGAATGATAATAACATTGGTACCTATAGATGTGGACATAGACGGTGCCACATGTGCAAATTTATCACACATGGAAAAAAATCTATAATATCCCATGCAACAGGGGAAGAACACCAGATTATAGAACATCTGACATGCAATTCTGGCTACGTAATTTATGCACTTACTTGTGCATGTGGGGTCCAGTACATTGGACGCACCTCTAGGAAGGTGCGCCTTAGATGGGGGGAACATAAAAGGAATGTAATTAAAAATTCATTTAAACACAGTGGCCTAGATTTGGAGTTTGGCGTTAGCCGTGAAAACCAGCGTTAGAGGCTCCTAACGCTGGTTTTAGGCTACCTCCGGTATTTGGAGTCACTCAAAATAGGGTCTAACGCTCACTTTTCAGCCGCAACTTTTCCATACCGCAGATCCCCTTACGTCAATTGCGTATCCTATCTTTTCAATGGGATCTTTCTAACTCCGGTATTGAGAGTCGTGACTGAAGTGAGCGTTAGACATCTAACGACAAAACTCCAGCCGCAGGAAAAAAGTCAGTAGTTAAGAGCTTTCTGGGCTAACGCCGGTTTATAAAGCTCTAAACTACTGTACTCTAAAGTACACTAACACCCATAAACTACCTATGTACCCCTAAACCGAGGTCCCCCCACATCGCCGACACTCTATTAAATTTTTTTAACCCCTAATCTGCCGACCGCCACCTACGTTATACTTATGTACCCCTAATCTGCTGCCCCTAACACCGCCGACCCCTATATTATATTTATTAACCCCTAATCTGCCCCCCACAACGTCGCCGCCAGCTACCTACACTTATTAACCCCTAATCTGCCGACCGCAAAGCGCTGCCACCTACGTTATCCTTATGTACCCCTAATCTGCTGCCCCTAACACCGCCGACCCCTATATTATATTTATTAACCCCTAATCTGCCCCCCTCAACGTCGCCGACACCTGCCTACACGTATTAACCCCTAATCTGCTGAGCGGACCGCACCGCTACTATAATAAAGTTATTAACCCCTAATCCGCCTCACTAACCCTATAATAAATAGTATTAACCCCTAATCTGCCCTCCCTAACATCGCCGACACCTAACTTCAATTATTAACCCCTAATCTGCCGACTGGAGCTCACCGCTATTCTAATAAATGTATTAACCCCTAAAGCTAAGTCTAACCCTAACACTAACACCCCCCTAAGTTAAATATAATTTACATCTAACGACATTAATTATCTCTTATTAAATAAATTATTCCTATTTAAAGCTAAATACTTACCTGTAAAATAAATCCTAATATAGCTACAATATCAATTATAATTATATTATAGCTATTTTAGGATTAATATTTATTTTACAGGCAACTTTGTAATTATTTTAACCATGTACAATAGCTATTAAATAGTTAAGAACTATTTAATAGTTACCTAGTTAAAATAATTACAAAATTACCTGTAAAATAAATCCTAACCTAAGTTACAATTAAACCTAACACTATACTATCATTAAATTATTTAAATAAAATACCTACAATTACCTACAATTAAACCTAACACTACACTATCAATAAATACATTAAATACAATTCCTACAAATAACTACAATGAAATAAACTAACTAAAGTACAAAAAATAAAAAAGAACTAAGTTACAAAAAATAAAAAAATATTTAAAAACATAAGAAAAATATTACAACAATTTTAAACTAATTACACCTACTCTAAGCCCCCTAATAAAATAACAAAGACCCCCAAAATAAAAAATGCCCTACCCTATTCTAAATTACTAAAGTTCAAAGCTCTTTTACCTTACCAGCCCTGAACAGGGCCCTTTGCGGGGCATGCCCCAAGAAGTTCAGCTCTTTTGCCTGTAAAAAAACCATACAATACCCCCCCAACATTACAACCCACCACCCACATACCCCTAATCTAACCCAAACCCCCCTTAAATAAACCTAACACTAAGCCCCTGAAGATCATCCTACCTTGTCTTCACCTCACCAGGTATCACCGATCCGTCCTGGCTCCAAAGTCTTCATCCTATCCGGGAAGAAGAGTAGATCCGGACCGGCAACCATCATCTTCCAAGCGGCATCTTCTATCTTCATCCGATGAGGACCGGCTCCATCCTGAAGACCTCCGACGCGGACCCATCTTCATCCGGCGACGTCCAACTGAAGAATGAAGGTTCCTTTAAGGGACGTCATCCAAGATGGCGTCCCTCGAATTCCGATTGGCTGATAGGATTCTATCAGTCAATCGGAATTAAGGTAGGAATATCCAATCAGATTGAGCTCGCATTCTATTGGCTGTTCCGATCAGCCAATAGAATGCGAGCTCAATCTGATTGGCTGATTGGATCAGCCAATCGGATTGAACTTGATTCTGATTGGCTGATTCCATCAGCCAATCAGAATATTCCTACCTTAATTCCGATTGGCTGATAGAATCCTATCAGCCAATCGGAATTCGAGGGACGCCATCTTGGATGACGTCCCTTAAAGGAACCTTCATTCTTCAGTTGGACGTCGCCGGATGAAGATGGGTCCGCGTCGGAGGTCTTCAGGATGGAGCCGGTCCTCATCGGATGAAGATAGAAGATGCCGCTTGGAAGATGATGGTTGCCGGACCGGATCTACTCTTCTTCCCGGATAGGATGAAGACTTTGGAGCCTCTTCTGGACCTCTTCAGCCACCGGATGATGGATCGCCAGCCCCCGCTTGGGTTGGATGAAGATTTTGGAGCCAGGACGGATCGGTGATACCTGGTGAGGTGAAGACAAGGTAGGATGATCTTCAGGGGCTTAGTGTTATGTTTATTTAAGGGGGGTTTGGGTTAGATTAGGGGTATGTGGGTGGTGGGTTGTAATGTTGGGGGCGGGTATTGTATGTTTTTTTTACAGGCAAAAGAGCTGAACTTCTTGGGGCATGCCCCGCAAAGGGCCCTGTTCAGGGCTGGTAAGGTAAAAGAGCTTTGAACTTTAGTAATTTAGAATAGGGTAGGGCATTTTTTATTTTGGGGGTCTTTGTTATTTTATTAGGGGGCTTAGAGTAGGTGTAATTAGTTTAAAATTGTTGTAATATTTTTCTTATGTTTGTAAATATTTTTTTATTTTTTGTAACTTAGTTCTTTTTTATTTTTTGTACTTTAGTTAGTTTATTTCATTGTAGTTATTTGTAGGAATTGTATTTAATTTATTTATTGATAGTGTAGTGTTAGGTTTAATTGTAGGTAATTGTAGGTATTTTATTTAATTAATTTAATGATAGTATAGTGTTAGGTTTAATTGTAACTTAGGTTAGGATTTATTTTACAGGTAATTTTGTAATTATTTTAACTAGGTAACTTAAATAGTTATTAACTATTTAATAGCTATTGTACATGGTTAAAATAATTACAAAGTTGCCTGTAAAATAAATATTAATCCTAAAATAGCTATAATATAATTATAATTTATATTGTAGCTATATTAGGATTTATTTTACAGGTAAGTATTTAGCTTTAAATAGGAATAATTTATTTAATAAGAGATAATTAATGTCGTTAGATGTAAATTATATTTAACTTAGGGGGGTGTTAGTGTTAGGGTTAGACTTAGCTTTAGGGGTTAATACATTTATTAGAATAGCGGTGAGCTCCAGTCGGCAGATTAGGGGTTAATAATTTAAGTTAGGTGTCGGCGATGTTAGGGAGGGCAGATTAGGGGTTAATACTACTTATTATAGGGTTAGTGAGGCGGATTAGGGGTTAATAACTTTATTATAGTAGCGGTGCGGTCCGCTCAGCAGATTAGGGGTTAATAAGTGTAGGCAGGTGGGGGCGACGTTGTGGGCGGCAGATTAGGGGTTAATAAATATAATATAGGGGTCGGCGGTGTTAGGGGCAGCAGATTAGGGGTACATAAGGATAATGTAAGTAGCGGCGATTTACAGAGCGGCAGATTAGGGGTTAAAAATAAAATGCAGGTGTCAGCGATAGCGGGGGCGGCAGATTAGGGGTTAATAAGTGTAAGGCTAGGGGTGTTTAGACTCGGGGTACATGTTAGGGTGTTAGATGCAGACTTAGGAGGTGTTTCCGCATAGCAAACAATGGGGCTGCGTTAAGAGCTGAACGCGTTTTTTTTCAGCTCAAACAGCCCCATTGTTTTCTATGGGGGAATCGTGCACGAGCACGTTTTTGAGGCTGGCCGCTTGCGTAAGCAACTCTGGTATCGAGAGTTGAAGCTGCGTTAAAAATGCTCTACGCTCCTTTTTTGGAGCCTAACGCAGCCTTTTATGGTGCGGCCAGAAAAAAGCCGGCGTTAGATTTTCGGGTCGTTACCGACAAAATCTAGCCGAGTGTCTCTAGGCACAATTGTATTAAAAGTATGAAAGGCAGATGCCAATTCAGTATTACACCTTTGGAAAGTGTTCCCAGTAGTCATCATTATAATAGATTCACCCGCCTGAGACAAAGGGAAACGTATTGGATTTTCAAATTCCAAACGCTCTTCCCTATGGAGCTCAATGAAGTTAGGATAGACTCTATAGCATTTGTTTAGCTTGACTTTATGGTATCTGTTTAGCTTATCCCCCCTGCATTAGTTCTATTAGGGACTAAGATAGTGTGGTCCTTGGAGGTATATATTGGATCTCCACTATTGAGGGTTGCCCTATATGGGGGTTAGTCTAAATGTACACTTATGGGCCACATGACCTACAGACTGGACATTTGGGACACCTACTCTGCTGCTTATATTGTATTCAGTTATGATTCTAATACACTTTGATATATAAGAAACATACATATAAGCTGTTTCTAATACCTTTTAGGTATCTATCATTACACGTATTTCCACTTCCTATATTGTAGATACGGAGTCCATATTAGCGATCCGTAACATATATACACATCACCCATCTAGTTTGATTGTTAATCTTTTACTAGGAGAAAATATCCACTTGTATCTTTCCACTTATTATAAAATTATAATTCTTTCCCACTACTATATATATGTTCTATAGAAATCCACAGAAGGATAAAGAAATAGGTTTTATAAGGATTACTTTAGTATTTCACACCTTGTTGCTTCTACCAAAGATCAATTATATGTATCTTAAACAGCATTATATATTTAATGTTCATTCAGCACAATTTACTAGTACTTTCACGTATTCACACCTTAGCTTGTATATATACTTAATTTCTATATATATACCTTTTGTGTATAAATATTCTATTTTTTAATATACCCCTTACATTGTATTATTTTTGTTGTGTTTGCACCCACATGAGCAAATTTATCTTGCTACTTATATTATTGTTTACACAGATATACTCCCTATTAAATGACATTATGATTAACGCAACCTAACTTACATGCACAACCTAAATAATCACTATTTCCATTATACAATAACTATTTGTTTATTTCAATTATATCACTACCAACACTGGTTTTGCATTGTGTCACTTTTGATAGCGATCGCTCTGACAATGGTATTATTACCATCCGGGGGTTGACCAATGGGGTCCCTTGTTATCATCCACCACGGACCAATAGTGGTTCCTTCTTTAGCATTACATCCGTAGGTAGGACCAATGGGAGGCATTGTTTACAATCATCTGGGACCAATCAATACACTCCCCGAGACACTAATGGGCGTCAATTATGGCATATAGCCTGTAACAGCAGAAATAGAGGCGCGCCCCGTATCAGTATTTCTATTGGAAGCTTTCCTTCTGAGTGACAGCTTATGAGCAGTTAGAATGTCCGTAGGTAATTTGGCGCGCAAAAACTTTTGATTGACGGCCAAATAGACGTACCACCGAGCCTTCACTATGAGCTGCCTTAATACATCATGACTGATGGCCAGGACATCCAATTAGAATACAGAAATTACGAACACTTCAAATTATCAAATGCTCATTATAAAAGTACCATGTCACTGTGAAATATCAATATATAAACACACAATATAAGAAGTATTAAGTTTATTTACATATATTATAGGTAACTATATCTCCTACAGAGAAATATGTATTATTATATTGCAGCAGGGGTGGAGTCATTGCAAATGAGGGTTTTTGATTGGTCTGATATCTGATAAGTGTTGGGGGTGGGATGTGGGTGTATCTCTAGTAGCATAGCCCTATATAAGGAGGTAAAGATTTGTTTAGAAACATTCCTGAGGAAACAGTATATCTGAGAAACGCGTTGCATGTATTCCTTATATATTATATACATTTTTAACACTGAGATGAGTGGTAAACTTTTTTTTATATGTTTTAATAAACCTATTTTTATACAAATCCACTCTTAGTGTTATGTATGGTACCTTTTTGCTATGCTACTTTAGAGTGTTAACACTCTGACACCCACGAATCAGCCATTACACTCTGGATCAGCTAGCTGGATTGCTGTTAAAATCCAGTCTGTCTCTATAGGCATAAGTGAGTGCCTTCAACACATGTGAGTACCCTGTGTATCTTTGGCTATTATTGCTACTGAACCATCATTGATCTGCACCATTGGCGCCTCTATCCTTTGCTTGCACTTTTATATCTTATATCTCATATTGCATACATCCTAATACCCCTCTTTGAGAATAACTGCTCCAGAATGTAATCTTATTCATTCTATACACAAAAGCCCAGGGACTTTTATCAGGTTTCTACTTAAGTATACTTATAGAGTTCAGCTATAACGATAACAGCCTGGGAAACTTGTTAGCTCCAATATAACTCATGGCTCTGCCCCCCGCCCTCACCTCTAGCTACCGTCCACCCTTATTTTAGGTGGACAAATAAGCGGTATTTACCTGCTATGGATATCGTACTGTTATACGTTGCTCTTATCCTTCTGTCTACAAAAAAAATGAGGCGATTTGTCCTCCAATTACGTGCATCTAGTAGGAGCAACTTGTTATGACTCCCTATAATTTGTAAATTTTCAGATAATAAATACACCTATTTTATAATTAACATATCACTCTATAAGAAGTATAAGTTTTTCTGGCTGTTCAAATTCTATCACTTTTTTATGCGTTTATATAGGAAACAAAAGGAAAAAAGAGGTAATGCTTGATTATATGTATTTGATTTTGTACTTGCATACTATGGGGCCTAGTTATCAAGCCGTCAACCTCAAATACGCTGCGTATTCCGCAGCGTATTTGTGGAGAGGCTGATACGCCTTAGTTATCAAAGGCTCGAGACCGGCAAAAGTAGAATTTTGTGACGTAAGCTTCGATCCGCCGGACTCAGTCCGACACAGATCGATTCTTACGTCACTCCAGATGTTCCGCACACAAGTGCGGCACATTCTCACTACTTTTGCTAGCTATCAAAAAACTAGCAGGTACGCTCGGCACTTTTACGGCCCAGCGTACCTGGTTTTCAAAGCGCCAGCCTGGAGGCGGCGGATCCCATAGGAATCAATGGGAGTCTGACCATAGCAAAAGTACAAGTTCGCTGCTGACAGACATCCCATTGATTTCTATGGGAGCTGTCTACACCTAACACCCTAACATGTACCCCGAGTCTAAACACCACTAATCTGACCCCCCCTACACCGCCGCAACTAAATAAAGTTATTACCCCCTAAACCGCCGCTCCCGGAGCCCACCGCAAGCTACTCTATACATATTAACCCCTAAACCGCCGCTCCCGGAGCCCACCGCAACTATAATAAATGTATTAACCCCTAAACCGCCGCTCCCTGAACCCGCCGCAACCTATATTAAATGTATTAACCCCTATCCTGCCCCCCCTACACCGTCGCCACCTATAATACATTTATTAACCCCTAATCTGCCCCCCCTACACCGTCGCAACCTATAATAAATTTATTAACCCCTATCCTGCCCCCCACTACGCCGCCGCCACTGTAATAAAATTATTAACCCCTAAACCTAAGTCTAACCCTAACCATAACGCCCCCCTAACTTAAATATTAATTAAATAAATCTAAATAAATTAACTCTTATTAACTAAATGAATCCTATTTAAAACTAAATACTTACCTTTAAAATAAACCCTAATATAGCTACAATATAAATAATAATTATATTCTAGCTATCTTAGGATTTATTTTTATTTTACAGGTACCTTTCAATTTATTTTAACCATGTACAATAACTATTAAATAGTTATTAACTATTTAATAGCTTACCTAGCTAAAATAAAGAGAAATGTACCTGTGAAATAAATCCTAACCTAAGTTACAATTACACCTAACACTACACTATACTTTAATAAATTATTCCTATTTAAACTAAATACTTACCTGTAAAATAAACCCTAAGATAGCTACAATATAATTAATAATTATATTCTAGCTATCTTAGGATTTATATTTATTTTACAGGTAACTTTGTATTTATTTTAGCTAGTTAGAATAGTTATTAAATAGTTATTAACTATTTAATAACTACCTAGCTAAAAGAAATATAAAATTACCTGTAAAATAAATCCTAACTTAAGTTACAATTAAACCTAATACTACACTATCATTAAATTAACTAAATAAACTACCTACAAAGAACTACAATGAAATACAATTACATAAACTAACTAAAGTACAAAAAATAAAAAAAGCTAAGTTACAAAAAATAAAAAATTAAGTTACAAACATGTTAAAAATATTACAACAATTTTAAGCTACTTACACCTAATCTAAGCCCCCTAATAAAATAACAAACCCCCCCAAAATAAAAAAAATCCCTACCCTATTCTAAATTACATACATTTCAAAGCTCTTTTACCTTACCAGCCCTTAAAAGGGCCATTTGTGGGGGCATGCCCCAAAAAGTTCAGCTCTTTTGCCTGTAAAATAAAAATACAACCCCCCCCAACATTAAAACCCACCACCCACATACCCCTAATCTAACCCAAACCCCCCTTACAAAAACCTAACACTAATCCCCTGAAGATCATCCTACCTTGAGTCGTCTTCACTCAGCCGAGCCACCGATGGAACTGAAGAGGACATCCGGAGCGGAAGAAGTTAATCCTCCAAGCGGCGCTGAAGAAATCTTCCATCCGATGAAGTCATCATCCAGGCGGCGCTGAAGAAGTCTTCGATCCGGACGATGTCATCTTCAAAGAGGCGCTGAAGAGGTCTTCTATCCGGGCGAAGTCATCTTCCAAGCCGGGTCTTGAATCTTCCTTCCGCCGACGCGGAACCACCTTCTTCACCGACGGACTACGACGAATGACGGCTCCTTTAAGGGACGTCATCCAAGATGGCGTCCCCTCAATTCCGATTGGCTGATAGGATTCTATCAGCCAATCGGAATTAAGGTAGGAAAATCTGATTGGCTGATGGAATCAGCCAATCAGATTCAAGTTCAATCCGATTGGCTGATCCAATCAGCCAATCAGATTGAGCTCGCATTCTATTGGCTGATCGGAACAGCCAATAGAATGCGAGCTCAATCTGATTGGCTGATTCCATCAGCCAATCAGATTTTCCTACCTTAATTCCGATTGGCTGATAGAATCCTATCAGCCAATCGGAATTGAGGGGACGCCATCTTGGATGACGTCCCTTAAAGGAGCCGTCATTCGTCGTAGTCCGTCGGTGAAGAAGGTGGTTCCGCGTCGGCGGAAGGAAGATTCAAGACCCGGCTTGGAAGATGACTTCGCCCGGATAGAAGACCTCTTCAGCGCCTCTTTGAAGATGACATCGGCCGGATCGAAGACTTCTTCAGCGCCGCCTGGATGATGACTTCATCGGATGGAAGATTTCTTCAGCGCCGCTTGGAGGATTAACTTCTTCCGCTCCGGATGTCCTCTTCAGTTCCATCGGTGGCTCGGCTGAGTGAAGACGACTCAAGGTAGGATGATCTTCAGGGGATTAGTGTTAGGTTTTTGTAAGGGGGGTTTGGGTTAGATTAGGGGTATGTGGGTGGTGGGTTTTAATGTTGGGGGGGGTTGTATTTTTATTTTACAGGCAAAAGAGCTGAACTTTTTGGGGCATGCCCCCACAAATGGCCCTTTTAAGGGCTGGTAAGGTAAAAGAGCTTTGAAATGTATGTAATTTAGAATAGGGTAGGGATTTTTTTTATTTTGGGGGGGTTTGTTATTTTATTAGGGGGCTTAGATTAGGTGTAAGTAGCTTAAAATTGTTGTAATATTTTTAACATGTTTGTAACTTAATTTTTTATTTTTTGTAACTTAGCTTTTTTTATTTTTTGTACTTTAGTTAGTTTATGTAATTGTATTTCATTGTAGTTCTTTGTAGGTAGTTTATTTAGTTAATTTAATGATAGTGTAGTATTAGGTTTAATTGTAACTTAAGTTAGGATTTATTTTACAGGTAATTTTATATTTCTTTTAGCTAGGTAGTTATTAAATAGTTAATAACTATTTAATAACTATTCTAACTAGCTAAAATAAATACAAAGTTACCTGTAAAATAAATATAAATCCTAAGATAGCTAGAATATAATTATTAATTATATTGTAGCTATCTTAGGGTTTATTTTACAGGTAAGTATTTAGTTTAAATAGGAATAATTTATTAAAGTATAGTGTAGTGTTAGGTGTAATTGTAACTTAGGTTAGGATTTATTTCACAGGTACATTTCTCTTTATTTTAGCTAGGTAAGCTATTAAATAGTTAATAACTATTTAATAGTTATTGTACATGGTTAAAATAAATTGAAAGGTACCTGTAAAATAAAAATAAATCCTAAGATAGCTAGAATATAATTATTATTTATATTGTAGCTATATTAGGGTTTATTTTACAGGTAAGTATTTAGTTTAAATAGGAATAATTTATTAAAGTATAGTGTAGTGTTAGGTGTAATTGTAACTTAGGTTAGGATTTATTTCACAGGTACATTTCTCTTTATTTTAGCTAGGTAAGCTATTAAATAGTTAATAACTATTTAATAGTTATTGTACATGGTTAAAATAAATTGAAAGGTACCTGTAAAATAAAAATAAATCCTAAGATAGCTAGAATATAATTATTATTTATATTGTAGCTATATTAGGGTTTATTTTAAAGGTAAGTATTTAGTTTTAAATAGGATTCATTTAGTTAATAAGAGTTAATTTATTTAGATTTATTTAATTAATATTTAAGTTAGGGGGGCGTTATGGTTAGGGTTAGACTTAGGTTTAGGGGTTAATCATTTTATTACAGTGGCGGTGGCGTAGTGGGGGGCAGGATAGGGGTTAATAAATTTATTATAGGTTGCGGCGGGTTCATGGAGCGGCGGTTTAGGGGTTAAACTATTTATTTAGTTGCGGAGAGGTGCGGGATCAGCAGGATAGGGGTTAATAATTTTATAATAGAGGGCGACGGTATAGGGGGGGCAGGATAGGGGTTACTAGGTATAATGTAGGTGGCAGCGGTGTCCGGGAGCGGCGGTTTAGGGGTTAATACATTTATCAGAGTTGCGGCAGGGTCTAGGAGCGGCAGTTTAGGGGTTAGTAACTTTATTGAGTTGCGGGGGGCTCCGGGGGCGCCGGTATAGGGGGTAGAACAGTGCAGTTTAGTGTGAGTGCTTAGTGACAGGCTAGCAATAAAGCTGGGAAAAAGCCGAAGGGCAGCGAGATCGGATGAGTGATAACTGTCACAGTCCGCTGCTCATCGCCCCGCGGCTTTTTGACAGCTTTATTTGATAACTTAGGCGTATTTTTTCAGGTCCGCGGCGGCGAAGGTAGGCGAGCTTAGGCGGACGTATTGGGCCGGCGAAGCCAGAAAAGTAGACGGCTTGATAACTAGCCCCCAATGTCCTTTATATTCATTATGTTCTTTTGGTGAGATACATATATAATATCTGAATTAAGATTTCTTTATTCTCTTATATGTAAAGGTTTCATTGTCCAATGGATAAACAATGTCTTGTATGCAAAATTTACCAAAGTGATGCAAAATGTATATTATGTTTATGTTCTTTCTTTTTCTTGTATTGCCTCAATAAAAATCTTTGATTAAAAAAAAAAAAAAAAAATCTTTTGGGCCACTAATTTTTATAGTGATATTCACAGGGTGTAAGTCACTTCATAAAATCCACTCTTTTTTTTACGGCTCGCCCAACGTTTTTTTTGGCAAACTAACTTGTGCCAACTTTGCCACCTCATTTGTTTAACCTTTTCTAAAAAGTAACTGGTATTTTAAAAGGGTTAAAGTCCTTTGTGACACCTATTTCTAAATGGATATTTACAGGGCATGAACCACTTCATAGGATCGACATGTTCCCAGCCCGGCTCAACGCTTTTTTTGACAAACAAACTGGTGCCAACTTTGTCAAATCCCATATTTTACCTTTTCTAAATAAGTAACTGGTATTTTGAAAGGGTTTCTTTGCCATAGAAACCGTTGGGCCAGTCTGAAAACATGTGGATTGTACAAAGGGGCTCACGCCCTATATATCCACACTAAAATCAGTGGCCCAAATGATTTTAACCTTTTTTAAAATACAAGTTACTTGTTCATAAAAGGCACAATATATGCAGTGGCAATGTTGGCATCAGTTTGCTTGTCATAGAACCCATTGAGCCGGTCTGAAACAAATGGATTGTATAAAAGGGCTCACACCCTGTATATATTTACACAGAAATAAGTGGCCCAAATGATTGTAACCCTTTCAAAACACCTATTACTAATTAAGAAAAGGTAAAATATATGAAGTGCTGTAGAAACCATTTCACCAAGCTGAGAACATGTCTATCTTTTGAAGAGGTTTACACCCTGTATATATCCACACAGAAATAATGGCCCAAAGGATTTTAACCCTTTTGAAATACCAGTTAATCAGAAAATGTAAACTATATGAAGTAGCAAGGTTGGCATCAGTTTTTTTGCCATAGAAACCATTGGGCCAGGGTAAGAACATGTCTATCCTATGAAGGGGTTCACGCCCTGTATATAACCACAAAGAAATGAGTGGCCCAAAGGATTTTAACCCTTTTAAAATACCAGTTACTTATTCAAATACGGTAAAATATATGAAGTTACAAGGTTGGCACCAGTTTGTTTGCTATAGAAACCATTTGGTCAGGCTGAGAACATGTCTATTCTATGAAGAGGTTCACATCCTGTATATATCCACACAGAAATTAATGGCCCAAATGATTGTAACCTTTTTAAAATACCAGTTACTTGTTCTGAAAATGTAAAATATAGGAAGTAGCAAGGTTGGCACCTGTTTGTTTGCCATAGAAACCATTGGGCCAGGCTGAGACCATGTCTATCCTCTGAAGGGGCTCAGGCCCTGTATATATCCACACAGAAATGAGCGGCCCGAAGGACTTAAACCCTTTAAAAATACCAGTTACTTATTCAGGAAAGGTAAAATATATGTAGTGGCAAGGTTGGCACCTGTTTGCCATAAAAAAGTGTTTGGCCAGGCTAAGAACATGTCTATCCTCTGAAGGGGCTCACACCCTGTATATATCCACACAGAAATGAATGGCCCAAAGGACTTAAACCCATTAACAAATACCAGTTACTTATTCAGGAAAGGTGAAATATATGTAGTGGCAAGGTTAGCACCAGTTTGTTTGCCATAATAAGTGTTGGGCCAGGCTGAGAACATGTCTATCCTATGGAGGGGCTCATACCCTTTATATATACACAAAGAAATGAGTGGCCCAAAATATTTTAACGCCTTTAAAACACCAGTTACTTAACCCCTTAATGACCAAGGACGTACGCCATACGTCCTCAAAAAAATACAGTTAATGACCGAGGACGTATGGCATACGTCCTTGGTCTGGAAAGCAGCTGGAAGCGATCCTGCTTGCTTCCAGCCACTTTCCGGTTATTGCAGTGATGCCTCGATATCGAGGCATCCTGCAATAACCCCCCTTGGCCATCCGATGCAGAGAGAGCCACTCTGTGGCCCTCTCTGCACCGGACATCGATGGCCGGTATCGTTGGTGGGTGGGAGCTTACGTGGGAGGCGGGTGGGCGGCCATCGATGGGCCATGTGACGTATGGGGGGGGGATTGTGGGCAGGATAGCCGGGGGCGCGCATGGAAACGTGCACGTGCACGGGGTGGATGCGGGTGGGAACGGCTACACTACAGCAAAAAATAAATAATAAAAGTTAAAGTAAAAGGGAAAAAAAAGAAATCGAAGTGATCTGGGAGGTGGAGGGGGGTTGTTCTTTGGGGGGGAAGCTACACTACAGAAAAAAATAATAAAAAGGCATTATTTTGCACCAAATGGGTACTGGCAGGCAGCTGCCAGTACCCAAGATGGCTCCCAGTAAGGTAGAGGGGGAGGGTTAGAGAGCTGTTTGGGGGGGATCCTACACATCAGCATATGTAAATATGCTAAAAATAAATATATTCATTTTTAAAAAAATACCTTTTATTTTAGTACTGGCAGACTTTCTGCCAGTACTAAAGATAGCGGGGACAATTGTGGGGTGGGGGAGGGAAGAGCACTGTTTGGGAGGGATCAGGGGGTCTGATGTGTCAGGTGGGAGGCTGATCTCTACACTAAAGCTAAACTTAACCCTACAAGCTCCCTACAAGCTCCCTAATTAACCCCTTCACTGCTGGGCATAATACATGTGTTGTGCGCAGTGGCATTTTGTGGCCTTCTAATTACCAAAAAGCAACGCCAAAGCCATATATGTCTGCTATTTCTGAACAAAGTGGATCCCAGAGAAGCTTTTACAACTATCTGTGCCATAATTGCACAGGCTGTTTGTAAATAATTTCAGTGAGAAACCTAAAATTGTGAAAAAGTGAACAATTTTTTTTTATTTGATCACATTTGGCGGTGAAATGGTGGCATGAAATATACCAAGATGGGCCTAGATCAATTCTTGGGGTTGTCTACTACACTAAACTAAAGCTAAAATTAACCCTAGAAGCTCCCTACATGCTCCCTAATTAACCCCTCCACTGCTGGGCATAATACACGTGTGGTGCGCATTGGCATTTAGCGGCCTTCTAATTACCGAAAAAAAAAAAGCCCAAAGCCATATATGATTGCATAGGACCCTCTTTACCGTTGGCCGCGGCAGTCATGTGACTTATGACATAACTGGTCCTTTAGCTGGAAGGGAACTAGCTACTGCGGATTTGTGGGCGGGATCGCCGGGGGCACGCATGGACACGCGCGCGTGCACGGGGTGGATGCGGGTGGGAACGGCTACACTACAGCAAACAATAAATAATAAAAGTTAAAGTAAAAAAAAATAAATCGAAGTGATCTGGGAGGTGGAGGGGGGTTGTTCTTTGGGGGGGAAGCTACACTACAGGAAAAAATAATAAAAAATAATAAAAAGGCATTATTTTGCACAAAATGGGTACTGGCAGACAGCTGCCAGTACCCAAGATGGCTCCCAGTAAGGTAGAGGGGGAGGGTTAGAGAGCTGTTTGGGGGGGATCAGGGAGGTTGGGGGCTAAGGGGGGAATCCTACACATCAATGTAAATATGCTAAAAAAAATATATATATACATTTAAAAAAAAATACCTTTTATTTTAGTACTGGCAGACTTTCTGCCAGTACTTAAGATAGCGGGGACAATTGTGGGGTGGGGGAGGGAAGAGCACTGTTTGGGAGGGATCAGGGGGTCTGATGTGTCAGGTGGGAGGCTGATCTCTACACTAAAGCTAAACTTAACCCTACAAGCTCCCTAATTAACCCCTTCACTGCTGGGCATAATACATGTGTTGTGCGCAGTGGCATTTTGTGGCCTTCAAATTACCAAAAAGCAACGCCAAAGCCATATATGTCTGCTATTTCTGAACAAAGGGGATCCCAGAGAAGCTTTTACAACTATCTGTGCCATAATTGCACAGGCTGTTTGTAAATAATTTCAGTGAGAAACCTAAAATTGTGAAAAAGTGAACAATTTTTTTTTATTTGATCACATTTGGCGGTGAAATGGTGGCATGAAATATACCAAGATGGGCCTAGATCAATTCTTGGGGTTGTCTACTACACTAAACTAAAGCTAAAATTAACCCTAGAAGCTCCCTACATGCTCCCTAATTAACCCCTCCACTGCTGGGCATAATACACGTGTGGTGCGCATTGGCATTTAGCGGCCTTCTAATTACCAAAAAAAAAAAAAAGGCCAAAGCCATATATGTCTGCTATTTATGAACAAAAGGGATCCCAGAGAAGCATTTACAACCATTTGTGCCACAATTGCACAAGTTGTTTGCAAATAATTTCAGTGAGAAACCTAAAGTTTGTGAAAAAAAATTGTGAAAAAGTGAACATTTTTTTTTATTTGATCTCATTTGGCGGTGAAATGGTGGCATGAAATATACCAAAATAGGCCTAGATCAATACTTTGGGATGTCTTCTAAAAAAAAATATATACATGTCAATGGATATTCAGGGATTCTTGAAAGATATCAGTGTCCCAATATAACTAGCGCTAATTTTGAAAAAAAGTGGTTTGGAAATAGCAAAGTGCTACTTGTACTTATTGCCCTATAACTTGCAAAAAAAGCAAAGAACATGTAAACATTGGGTATTTCTAAACTCAGGACAACATTTAGAAACTATTTAGCATGGGTGTTTTTTGGTGGTTGTAGATGTGTAATAGATTTTGGGGGTCAAAGTTAGAAAAAGTGTGTTTTTTTCCATTTTTTCCTCATATTTTATAATTTTTTATAGTAAATTATAAGATATGATGAAAATAATGATATCTTGAGAAAGTCCATTTAATGGCGAGAAAAACGGTATATAATATGTGTGGGTACAGTAAATGAGTAAGAGGAAAATTACAGCTAAACACAAACACCGCAAAAATGTAAAAATAGCCTTGGTCCCAAACGGACAGAAAATGGAAAAGTGCTATGGTCATTAAGGGGTTAATCAGAAAAGGTAAAATATATGAACTGGCAAGGTTGGCACCAGTGTTTTTGCCATAGAAACCGTTGGGCCAGTCTGAAAACATGTGGATTGTATGAAGGGGTTCACACCCTGTATAAATCCACACAGAAATGAGTACCCCAAAGGATTTTAACCCTTTCAAAATACCACTTATTCAGAAAATTTAAAATATATGAAGTTGGAAGGTTGGCACCAGTTTGACATAGAAACCATTGGGCCGGGCTGAGAATATGTCTATCCTATGAAGGGGTCAACACCCTGTATATATATCCACACAGAAATAAGTGGCCCAAAGGATTTTAAAACTTTAAAAATACCAGTTACTTATTCAGGAAAGGTTAAATATATGTAGTGGCAAGGTTGGCACTGGTTTGCCATAAAAAATGTTGGGCCAGGATGAGAACATGTGAATTGTATGAAGGGGCTCAGGCACTGTATATCCACATAGAAATCAGTGGCCCAAAGGATTTTAACCCTTTCAATATACCAGTTACTTATTCAGAAAAGGTAAACTATATGAGGTGGCAAGGTAGGTTAGCGCCAGTGTTTTTACTATAAAAAGCATTGGGCCAGGCTGAAAACACAAGGATTGTATGAAGGAAGGGGCTCACACCCTTTATATATCCATAGAGAAATCAGTGGCCCGAAGGATTTTAACCCTTTCAATATACAAGTTACTTATTCAAAAAATAACCAAATTGTGCCATGTTTACTAGCTGTTTATTAGAATATAACATGTATTTGTTAGGTTAGGTTTTGGGAAAGTGTATTATTTTATGTAAAATAAAAATAATTGTAGATATATCATGCCAATATGCAGTTTAGTATGTCCCTATTTCGTTTATACTGCTTTATAGCTGGCTGAATAAGAAGCCAACTTCAGCCTCGATTTTTTGGAGCAAAATAATGCGGTATGGCAGAAAATAATAATTTAGAAAGCGAAGCTCAGATTTTACCGATTATCTTCTTTACACACACTGCGGTACCTTATACACTTATTTCGACACACAAGCGCTTATAGTAACCTACATAAAACCGTAACAGCTTGCTCCTAAATAGCTTAAGGACAACTTAGGACAAAGGATTGCATAGGACCCTCTTTACCGTTGGCCGCGGCAGTCATGTGACTTATGACATAACTGGTCCTTTAGCTGGAAGGGAACTAGCTACTGCCGCCTCAGAGATCAACGGTGCACACGCGCAAAGCTCTCTTTCTATATCTTTCTATACTGGTAAATACCCGCGTATACTGTACTAAAGAGGATGTGTGAGACTGTGTATATACTGATGAGGCAGCAGGAACGGATGTGCTTGTCAGAGGGAGTCTTGGGAGGGGCTTTGTGTATAATACAGGGGGAGCTTCTCTTTATTATATATCTGTATGTTATGTAATGGGAAGTGTGCCGTGTGTGTGTGACGTGAGGCAGATATAAGGAGCTGAGGAGATGTCTTTGTGAGGCAGATGAACCACTCTATAATAAATCTGTATATAAGATACTTCTAAGGGTGTGTGTATGTGATGCAGAGGAAACCTCTCTATAATATTACATATCTATGTTACAGTATTGGACTGGGTGATACGTGTAAGGCAGAGGGAGCTTCTCTATTATATGATATATCTGTATATAAGGTACTGGGGAGGGGGCTGTGTGTGTGTGATGTAGAGGGAACCTCTCAATAATATATCTTTATATACAGTGCTGTGTGAGGCAGAGGGAACCGCTCTATACTGTATTATATATTTGTTTATAAATTACTTGGGAGGGGGACTATGTGTGAGAGGCAGATGAACCTCTCTCTATATTATATATCTGAATATAAGAAACTGGGGAGGGGCTGTGTGTGTGAGGCAGAGGGAAACTCTATAATATTATATATCTGTATGTAATGGGGAGTGGGGCGTGTGTGAGGCAGATATAAGGAACTGGGGAGATGGCTGTGTGTGTGAGGCAGAAGAACCTTTCTATAATATTATATATTTGTATATAAGGAACCAGTGAGAGGGCTCAGTGTGTGAGGTAGAGGTATCTCTCTAAAATATTATATATCTGTATATATGGTACTGGGAAATAGTGCTGTGAGTGAAGTAGAGGGAACCTCTGCATTGTGTTAAATGTTTACATATAAGCTGCTGGCAGTTGTGGAACAGCTCTATAGTACTGCATATCTCTACATGAGGTGATATAGGAGGTGTAGTGTATGTGAGGCAGAGGGCTCTCTCTATAGGGTTAAATGTCTGTATATAAGCTGTTGCGTATGAGGTGCGTGGGTGAGACAGATACAGGGGATGTAGAAGATGCTGGTGACAATGGTTATAAAAATACATTATTAATTAAATAAAGATTACATACAAATGTTTTATACCCTGCAGTACATCAGCATTTACTTCTGCAGTGTAGAACTTAAAAAAAGACAATGTACTGCACAACTAACCATAAACTCTGATGTGCTGCAGAAGATGAAGGTATTGGTGGCAGTAAGAAAAATAAATAATAAAGTTATTTTTTCTCCCTCATACTGCTGCCTACTGCAGTGTAGTATAAAATGGTGTATGAACAGCAATATATTATTATTATTTTTAAGAACTGTCACCAATTTTCAGAACAAAATGGCTTCTGCAGGAAAAAGTCAGTATTTAGTGTGACCTCCCTTGGCTCTAAGAACATCGTGAACTCTTTTGGGGAGACTGTCCTGAAGCTTTCTGAAGTAATCTTCTGATATATTATACCAGGCTTATTTCAGCACTTCCCAGAGTTCTTCTTTAGATTTAGGTCGTCTTTTATTTCTTTCTCTGTCCAGGTGATCCCATTCTACCTCTATTACATTCAGGTCTGGACTCTGTGGAGGTCAGTCCATGACTGTCAGTGTTTTATCAGCTATTTTTTTTCTCCAAATATGATTTCACTTAATTAGTAGTGTGCTTGGGATCGTTATGGTGAAAAATAAAACCATACCCAATCAGGCACTTACCAGAAGGAATGACATGATGAATTAAAACCTGTCTGATTAAAAATAAATAAATAAGGGTCTCAATACCCAGGACAGGGTATGTATTTATTGTTAAAAATTTAATTTTAACATCATTAACCTTTTAACCCCGTTGCTGCGTTCTATTCCGTCCTAACTGCGCCGGGCTTTAGCGCCGGAATAGAACGTCCGAGCCGTTTGGCTGTCCTGAAGCCAACGGTGCTTCCTGGATAAGATCGTGATCTGGAGGGCTTGCCTAGCTTCATAGGGGCACCCCCCTGACCCGATCCCAACATTGAAATCTCACGCTCACGTGCACGATCACAGGATTTCAATTTGTCTATAGCGGAACGTTGTTCCGATGTAGGTAAGTTAACCCTGTCATTAAAGGGTTTATAAAATAGAGAAAAAAAAATGTTATTGCTGTAAATACTGACAGAAAATAGTATTTTTCATCATCAGTCCATAGGTTTGCAAAGGAAGAACTAACATGTACATATTGACTGTCCTAACCGTTGAGTCAATTCTTGTTTTATGCTTTATTTAATTTCCCTTCTGCTTTATTTATTTTATATATATATATATATAAAACTAACATTTTATTGAGAATACAAATAATGTAAGGTGAAATATAAACAACATATAAACAAAGTATAAAGGACAATAATTAGCCTGAAACATATCTGCACTTAGTAATGCATACTAGATAAGAAAAAAAAAGTAATCCCCATTTATTTTTCCCATTATTACATTATCTTGGTCCTAGGGATTTATTAAACTAAAGGCCTCTCTTTGACCTTTTTAATATTTATATCAGTAAGGTAATATATGAAATATAACATAAAAAGAAAAACAAATTGAAGGCCACAACTGAACATACTTTTAATACATTCCAAAAAAGTTTATAAAGAAATGACCTAAACTATAGTGAAAGTGTATTCTAAACAAACTCTTTAGGAGTAAGGCAAACAACTGTAACTGTCTCAAAAAGATTGCTTGAAGGGGACATTGAAAGCTGAGTGATAAAATTATGCTATTGTAAAGTTGATATTAGTTTCATGATTAATTTCACCCCCTATAAGGGGATTTGTATATCTATGTTGGATAGGGATATTATAATATGATCTAACAGAGAATAGGACGTTTTAGTATATAATGGTGTTTCAAATGATTTTCCTTTGTTTTTTTTCCCCCTCTTTTTCATTTCCTTCTCCTCCCCAGTTCCTTCAGAACAGATATGATTCGCAACCTCGGCCACTGGCTGCTAGGCACAATTTGAGCCAAAATGACACAGAAATATAAAGAAATCATATAGGATTAAGTTGTAATGTTTGAATTGCCATAGTAATACCTAGTCAAGGGCTGGCATGATGATATGCTATAGAGGTTATGATTCTGTAAGTTAGATCTATAGGGATACTTCCTGTACAATAAAATATAACCTAATAAGAGGTGTACATATAAATATCAATATAAACACAAATAGAACTTGTCCTTGTATTGAAGACTGCCATGGACCCCGAACCAACATTTTAGATCGACTTTAAACAGAAACATAGTTAAAGATAAACAATGGTAGGGAGAAAACATATTTTACTGAAGCGTCTCTAGATAAACTCTATCTTAAGCGATACTTTGGTAGCCAGCATAAACCAGGTGAGTGTCCAAAATTTCTAGAGAGTACATTGCAGATTGATCTGCATGTAGTTTATAATGGATAGAGAGAGCGATTGATAAAGTTACCATCCCAATAAGGAGATCAAAAAGTTGTCAAGTAAGTTTAAAGACTGGCTTGCTTTGTGCAGACCGTCTACTGCATCAGCCTGAGGGTTCAATCCAGCATAAATATGTTTCGCATCAATCATGAAAGAAGTAGTTAGTGAGTTTTTTTTTTTTACCATGGTGTAAAAGGTAGTTATCATCAATATGGGATAACTGTTCTCTGCTTGGGATGTTAGTTTTGGATCAATGGAATCTTGATCTGTGAGTTACTGGGCAGTGAAAGATGTTTCTCTCTGGAGTATAGATAATTTGTTGTTACCCGACGACCTGGATGAGGAATCTGTCTCAAAATGTTCTTGGTGTCGCAGAGTCCCGCTTCTTAGCATGAGCCATTGCTTGTTGCGGCGGTTCCTCATATATGGCCTGCTGCTGGTCTGGATCTTCAGGGCCGCTATCTCCATATGGAAGCGTTAGCTCTGCACAGTTGTGCAGGTCCGTGTTTGGCCTAACCCATTGACGTAAGTCTTCCTCAGATCGTGATCTCTCCAATATTGAAAGCAGTAAGTTTTCCACTCCTGCATGTCAATTTTGTCAGATGAGGTTTTGTCCTGAATGATTTTCATCAGAGATTATTGCTGTGCATCTGTGTGTGTATTAAGATTTAGAGTGCAGGTTTAAAGGTAAATGGAAATCAGTAATGTTCTGATGTTCAGTTGTGGTGAGGTGCCCCATATTACAGGGGTGAGTGGGGGAGTTATGACCCTCTGTCTCCGCTTTAGGCTCAATTTGTCCAATCCTGAGCTTGTGAATAATGAAAAAAGCAAATATTTTTTAAAGTGAAGGTCAATTTTGATTAATTAGTGCCTGGTTTTTAATAATTCTATTAAAAACAAAAGCACTTTAATTCATCACTCTTTTTCTTCAAAAACTTACCTTTTCATTCTGGCAGCCGCTCCAGCGATTCCCACGCCCGTCGGAAGCCTCTGCAGACGTCAGAAATGACGAATCCAGTTTCCTCCAATAACGGCTTCCCCCCCTGGGGGAATCTTGGCCTGATGCAATGCTGTGTTTGGAGGAAGCCGGATTCGTCATTTTGGACCCGCGAAGATGGCTTGCGACGGGCGGAGGAAGTGCTGGAGCGGCTGCCAGGATTAAAAGGTAAGTTTTTGAAGAAAGCGAGTGAAATGTCAATTTTGATGAATTAAAGTGCCCTTGTTTTTAATAGGCTTATTAAAAACCGGGCACTAATTCATCAAAATTGACCTTCACTTTCAGTGTGCCACAAAGCAGGACTGCGATGAGGATAATAATTATTATAGGCGGAGATCCTGTACAAATTATCTTATAACCGGTGGGTTATGGAAATTTCATCAGGCGCTGCATGGATATGCGTCCTCTCCGGATCGCAGCTAGGACATGCCTCCCAAAAAGCTGTTTGATTTTATGTCTGTCAAAATCTGCGATCTGTGGCAATTTGAATGGAATGATGTTATTGAAAGTTTGTCTTATTAGCAAGCTTCCTATGAATTAAACTCCTACCACATGTGTATGTAATTCTCAAGCATGTCTTGCACAAACCTTGTGTAATAGACCTTTTTACAGCAATCATGTTAACATGAAATAGGACAAATACAGGTGTTGGCAATGACAATAATTAGGGTTCCATTCCATTTAGGTTTACGAGAGCCAGGTTCCTGATATTGCTCAAGTGTAAGGGGAGGCTACACTAAATACTTGCCACTTTAGCCTATAGATGCAGTTTTTTCTGATTTATTTTTAAAAAAAATTTTTTTTTTTAATACTGCATACAAATATCGTGTATTTTCTGGTTGTATTCGAATAAGAGACTGCAAATTAATTATATATAGTCATTATAGCATTGCTAAAACAACAAATCTAATGATGGCCTAAGACGTTTGAACAGTACTGAATATAGAAACGGCACCAATTGAATGTGTTGTCTTACGTACCATTAACTTTATATACCACTTCAATTTTTTTATTACACAGGTATCTGAGATTTTACCCACTGGATACCAGGAATACACACACAGTGTAGTTGGGTGACGATTTGGCTGTGCTCAGCTTCTGCCATATACTCATTCGTAAGTACATAGATTCTCAAAATTAAGCGACTCATCCCTCTGTGAAACCAGAATTTGTATTCGTTTAAAATTTGAATTTTTATCAAATTGCTTTTTCTTTTTTAAGACACAATGAGTTCACGGATCGTCTTAATTACTGATGGGATATTCACCTCCTGGTCAGCAGGAGGAGGCAAAGAGCACCACAGCAGAGCTGTTAAATAGCTCCTCCCCTCCCTCCCACCCCAGTCATTCTCTTTGCCTACGTTAGTGATAGGAAGAGGTAAAGTGAGGTGTTAGTATAGATTCTTCAATCAAGAGTTTATTATTTTTAAAGTAGTGCAAGATTGTGCTGCTTTGTTCTAGGGTGTAGCTGTAGTCCATACCAGTCTCTTCAGTAGGGCTTTGGTGGCTTTAAAGCAATGGGAACTGGTGGGACATAATTCTCACTGCGCCTCCCATATCTGATCCTGCCCTTACTCTGAAAACCTGAGGGATTTTACTCAGGACTTTCGTTTATTTACAGGTCCATGGGAGGGATTGGACCTCTTAAACCGGGGAACTGCCTTGCTGCCAGGCAGAAGATGAGGTAAGTGCTGACTTTATTTCTGGGGGTAGAGGATCTCAGAAAAAGGTCTGGACACTTTGTTATTTTTCTAGACCTCATTGAACTTGGAAGATTCTCCTAGCCTATTAGGGGACTTAGAGCAGCTAGGACACTGGGGTTTACATGTGTCTCATCTCCCGGCAGTCTCATATCTAATATTAAAACCAACCGGGAGATTTTATATTGAGTTTTTTTTACAGAGGCTCTAATTGTTATGTAGAGCTATTGAATTATACTCATGCTGTTTGTCACAGTGGTATGTATTAATTTCGCAGTATGTTGTGCATTTTATACTTTGCTCCCGGTGCCTATACTTAAAGGGACAGTCTACACCAGAATTTTATTGTTTTAAAAGATAGTTAATCCCTTTATTACCCATTCCCCAGTTTTGCATATCCAACAGTTATATTAATATACTTTAACCTCTGTGATTATCTTGTATCTAAGCCTCTGCAAACTGCCCCTTTATTTCAGTTCTTTTGACAGACTTGCAGTTTAGCCAATCAGTGCCTGCTCCCAGATAACTTCACGTGCATGAGCACAGTGTTATCTATATGAAATACATGAACTAACACGCTCTAGTGGTGAAAAACTGTTAAAATGCATTCTGAAAAGAGGTGGCCTTCAAGGTCTAAGAAATTAGCATATGAACCTCCTAGGGTAAGCTTTCAACTAAGAATACCAAGAGAACAAAGCAAAATTGGTGATAAAAGTAAATTGGAAAATTGTTTAAAATTACATGCTCTATCTGAATCATGAAAGTTTATTTTGGCCTAGACTGTCCCTTTAAGCAAAGTGACCGGGAGATTGCATAGAGAACTGTTTGTCACAGTGGTATGTATTAATAGCGCAAAGGATCATGTGTACTAACAGCGGTATAACATTCTATTCTTTGCTCCCGGCGCCTATACTTAAAAAATGGCGACCGGGAGTTGGCTTATGTAACGTCCACGAAGGGCGGAGCTTGTTGAATGGTGCCGTGTATGTGTGTTCTTCTTTTTTTGAGTGGGAGAAGTCCACTTCCTCCTTATCTCTTCCGGTTATCGGAAGGATAGGAGAAGTTCTTAACTGAGTATTTGCGCTTAAGACAGCGCTATAGTGACAGGATTGTGAAGGCTGCCTTTCGTCTCAGCTGGGTCAGGCTGAGGTGTAAAGGTGTTTAAATTTCCTCACGTTCTTATTCTTTCATTTCTGTCATCGATTATAAATAAATGTTTCACATCAACATTTAAAGACACAGTAACGGTGGTTATATATTGAATTTTATTAACAATAAAATTTAGGTATCTGCCTTATATGTGTCAGATTGAGGAGGTGTTCCAAAGATTTTATAACACACATGCAGTGCCCTGCGGTTCCTCACAAACTCCATCTGGAGTTGCTACGCAAAACATTGCTTTTATGTCATGGCGATATCTTTTAATAAAGTAACGTTTATTTGTGTTTTTCAGAAGATTATAAAAAAAAAAAGTTACCTTTTAAAATTTAAAGAGACGGTAACGTTTTTTATGTGTTACTTTTTGTTGTGGAATCCCAACTGTTCATTTGTGTAATTCATCCTTTGTGACTCAGGATGGATCAAGACGCCCTGCTAGGGGTCCCTTGTTTTTTAGGATGGATACCATTGTGGTACTACCATTCCTTTTCTATTTCTCATTTTTTGAGAGAGTTTTAATTTGATAAAGATATTCTTGTCTAAACCTACTCCTTTCTAGGGCATATGCTGTCTAGGAAGCATAGTGACGCTGATCAAGATATGCTACAAATTTCTAAAACTGTATAGTCCACATGCAGTGCTCTGCGTTTCTTCTCTTACTCCTTTTGGAGTTCGTTTGTATTTGGCAGCCGGCTGTGTGCATGGCGACCGTTACTAGTGCGGTGGCATATTGGTTTGATGCACTGAGGCCCTCAGGACTAAGACTTCTATGGATGAGATCCAAGATAGGATAAAGGCTCTCAAACTTGCAAATGCCTTTATTTTGGACGCTTCCCCTCAAGTTATCAAATTGGAAGTGAAGATATTGAGTTTTTCTATTTTGGGCCGCAGAGCCTTATGGTTAAAGCCCTGGTCTGCGGATGTGTCTTCTAAGTCTAAGCTTCTAGCCATTCCATACAAGGGGAAGACTTTGTTCGGACCCGATCTGAAGGAGACTATCTCTGATATCACAGGAGGTAAGGGTCATCTTTTCCCGCAAGACAAGAGAAATAAAGAAAAAGGAAGACAAAACAATTTTCGTTCCTTTTGTAATTTCCAGGGAAACTCTCCCTCTGCTCCTCCTAAGCAGGAACAGTCCAAACCTACATGGAGACCCAACCAGTCTTGGAACAAGGGAAAGCAGTCCAAGAAGTCGGCTAGCGATTCCAAGATGGCATGAAGGGTATACCCCCGATCTGGAACCGGATCTTGTAGGGGGCAGACTTTCTTTCTTTGTTCAAAGCCTGGGTTCGGGATGTCCAGGATCCCTGGGCAATAGAAATTGTGTCTCAGGGATACAAACTGGAGTTCAAGGTTTTTCCTCCCAGAGGCAGATTCCTAATTTTGAGATTATCTGCAGACCAGATGAAAAGAGAGGCGTTCTAACATTGTGTAAGAGACCTCTCCTCTCTGGGAGTGATTGTTCCCATTCCAATTCTGGAACAGGGACTGGGGTTTTATTCCAATCTATTTGTGGTTCCCAAAAAGGAGGGAACCTTCAGACCAATTCTTGACTTCAAGAGCCTAAACAAGTTTCTCAGGGTACCGTCCTTCTAGATGGAAACTATTCGTTCCATCCTACCATTGATCCAAGAGGGTCAATTTATGACCACGGTGGACTTAAAGGACGCATATCTGCATGTTCCCAGTCACAGGGATCATCACAAGTTCTTAAGGTTTGCTTTTCTGGACAAACACTACCAGTCTGTGTCTCTCCCTTTCGGCCTTGCCACAGCCCCCAGAATCTTTACAAAGGTTCTGGGATCTCTGTTGGAGGTGCTTCGTTCAAAGGGCATTGCAGTGACGCCTTATCTGGACGACATTCTAGTTCAGGCGCCATCCCTTCAGCTAGCAAGATCCCACACGGACTTGGTGTTGTCTTTCCTAAGATCCCATGGCTGGAAGGTGAATTTAGAAAAGAGTTTCTTAGTTCCATACACAACAGTGACTTTCCTAGGAACCATTATAGACTCTCTGTCTATGCAGATATTTTTGACAGAAGTCAGGAAATCAAAGATTATCGATACTTGTCTATCCCTTCAGTGGCTCAGTGCATGGAGTTAATCAGGCTGATGGTGGCGGCTATGGATATCATTCCGTTTGCTCGCTTTCGTCTTAGGGCTCTGCAGTTGAACATGCTGATACAATGAAACTGAGATTATTCGGACTTGTCCCCTAGGCTTCTACTGGAGCAGGAGACAAGGGTCTCTCTTCAATGGTGGTTATCTATGGTTCATCTCTCCCAGGGAACATGTTTTCGCAGACCATCTTGGGTGATTGTGACGACAGATGCCAGCCTCCTAGGGTGGGGAGCAGTCTGGTGCTCCCTAAAGGCTCAAGGATTATGGACACAGACAGAGTCCGTTTTGCCCATAAACAATCTGGAACTAAGAGCGATCTACAATGCTCTTCTGGCCTGGCCTCAATTGGCCTCGGTTCAGTTTATCAGTTTTGAGTCGGACAACATATCGTCAGTGGCCTACATCAATCATCAGGGAGGAACAAGGAGGTTGCCAGAGTAATTCAGTGGGCGGAGACCCATTCTTGCTGTCTGTCGGCGATCCACATCCCAGGGTTGGAACAACTGGGAGGCGGATTTTCTGAGACATGATTAAGAACCTGGAATAGGTTTGAAACGTTGTTGGTTGATGTGATGGACCCTGTAAGAAATTAATAAAGGTCTTTTTAACTTGACTGGAGGCTGGAAAACTACTTAATTTTGAATACATATTGGGGTTTGGCTAACCCTTTCCTGTGCCCCAGAAAGGAAAAGGGAGGTGCTGTCTTTCACCATTTTCATATAGGATTTTCTGAGCAGCCAGACCTTTCATCCGGGGGAGTGGGAACCAGTCTGATTCTCAAGTGGGGTCAGCCGGAGTTATATTTCATGGCATTGCGGCAGAACGTCAAGCTCTCGAGATACGGGTCGCGATCCAGGGTCCCCCAGGTGGAACTGATAGATGCTCTGGAGGCCCCTTGGACCTTTTAATCTAGCATACCTGTTTCCTCTGTTTGCTCTTCTTCCTCAAGTAATTGCTCGAATTAAACAGGAAAGGGCCTCGGTGATACTCATAGCACCGGCCTGACCTTGCAGGATTTGGTATGCAGATCTGGTGGAGATGACCGCTCTACCACCTTGGAGACTTCCGTTGCGGAAAGACCTTTTGATTCAGGGGCCCTTCCTTCACCCAAATCTAGTTTCTCTGCAGCTTACTGCTTGGAGATTGAATGCTTAATTTTATCCAAGCGGGGGTTTCTGATTCGGTCATAGAGACCATGATTCAGGCTAGTAGACCGGTAACTAGAAGGATTTACCATAAGATTTGGCATAAATATCTTTACTGGTGTGAATCCAAGGGCTACTCATGGAGTAGAGTCAGGATTCCTAGGATTTTGTCTTTTCTCCAAGAATGTTTGGAGAAAGGTTTATCGGCGAATTCCCTAAAGGGTCAAATCTCGGCCTTCCCTCTTTTGTTACACAAACGTCTGGCGGATGTCCCAGATGTACAATTTTTTTTGTCAGGCCTGTGTTCAAACCAGTTACTCCTCCATGGAGTCTTAATTTAGTTCTCAATGTTCTTCTAGGGGCTCTGTTTGAGCCTATGCATTCCTTAGATACTAAGCATTCCTTAGATATTAAGTGTCCGAACTCTCGGCATTACAGTATGAGTCTCCTTATCTTATTTTCCATGCAGATAAGGTAGTTTTTTACGTACTAAATTAGGATTTCTTCCTAAGGTTGTTTCTGACCGGAACATTAATCAGGAGATTATTGTTCCTTCCTTGTGTCCTAATCCTCCTTCTAAGAAGGAAAGACTAGAACAATTTGGACGTTGTACGTACTTTAAAGTTTTACCTGCAGGCGACTAAGGACTTTCATCAATCTTCTTCTTTGTGTTTTTCTCAGGAAAACGCAAGGGACAGAAAGCTACGGCTACTTCTCTTTCTTTTTGTCTGAAGAGCATCATACGTTTTGCATATGAGACTGCTGGACAGCAGCCTCCTGAGAGAGTTATGGCTCATTCCACGAGGGCTGTTGCTTCCTCATGGGCATTCAAAGCTGAAGCTTCTGTGGAACAGATTTGCAAAGCTGCAACTTGGTTCTCTCTTCACACTTTTTCAAAGTTTTACAAATTTGACATTTTTGCTGAGGCTGTTTTTTGGAGACCGGTTCTTCAAGCAGTGGTGCCTTCCGTTTAGGTTCCCTGTCTTGTCCCTCCCGTATCATCTGTGTACTCTAGCTTGGGTATTAAATCCCATTAGTAATTAAGATGATCCGTGGACTCATCGTGTCTTAAAAAAGAAAAGAAAATGTATGCTTACCTGATAAATGTATTTCTTTGACACGATGAGTCCACGCCCTGCCCTGTTCTTATAGACAGGTTAAGGGTTATTGTAAACTTCAGACACCTCTGCACCTTGGCTTTTGCTTTCTCTTTCTAACTTCGGTCGAATGACTGGAGAGGGAGGGGAGGGGCTATTTAACAGCTCTGCTGTGGTGCTCTTTGCCTCCTCCTGCTGACCAGGAGGTGAATATCCCATTAGTAATTAAGATGATCTGTGGACTCATCGTGTCAAAAAAGAAATAAATTTATCAGGTAAGCATACATTTTTTTTTTTTGGTGAACTGACATTAAGGGCCAGTGGCGGGCTGTTTAAATTACCACAAATTAATTTGCGCAAAGTTGCTGTAATTTTATGCTAACCATATTTTCTATGGGTGGCATTCAGCTGTAGTGTCCCATTGTATTACAAGTTAAAAGTAAATGCGATCGATCTAATGCAATCACATGTAATGCTCAAACTACTGAACTACACTATTAACCCCTAAACCGCCACCTCCACATCACAAACTACCCCACTACACCATTAACCCCTTATCTCCCACACAAAAACCCCATTGCAAACGCACCCCTATACTATGGCTGGGCATTGCTCTTATAAGGATATTTAGCTCTTTTGCTGCCCAAAAAAAAACAAAACCTCCTAAAAATTGCTATCACTAAATCCCAAAGATTGTGCTCGCCAAAGTTGAACCCGGAGCAGCAGTGGTCCATCTTCATCCTGGCGGCAGTCTTCTATCATCATCCATCTTCTAATCTTAAATCGCCAACGTCCTCTTCATGCGGTCACCCGCCGCACACTGAATTTTGAACGAGGTACCCCCTTTATATAGGGGTACCCTTATATTACCATTTGCTTATTTTCAAATTCAAATCGGCCAATAGAATGAAAGCTTTTTCTATTGGGTGATTTGAATTTGAAAATTTCCCCATTACTTCTATGTTTTAAAGGGATAGGAAAGTCAAAATTAAACTTGTATTATTACAATAGAGCATGTAATTTTAAGACACTTCTAAATCACTTCTATTTTCAAATGTGCTTTGTTCTCTTGGTATCCATTGTTAAAAAAAGAATATGC